>NW_026461809.1:0-4766 GCF_021730395.1 Mercenaria mercenaria
ACTTTTTTAAAATAAAATACATTTATTGCCCATGGTTTTTGTTGTGACATCCGAAACAACATTTCTGAGAGTGACAGTGATACTAGTTCAGGTTTTTAAATTCATAACTTAAATCATCCTCAACACTAAAAAAATTGCATCATAATATTGGTTATTTATTGATTTTGTATTTTGCACAACTCCCACCCTTTTTCCTAAAGAAAAACTTAAACATTTTCTTTCCAGTAAAACTTGCAATATTCCACCCAGCAGAAAGAAAACAGCTGGGATTCTCTCTTTACTGAAATTTAAGTAACTGATTAAAAGAAACAAGAGGGCCAAGATGGCCCTAGGTCGCTCACCTAAGAAACACACCATAACCCTGTAAAACAAAGTTTGACTAGTGATTCATGGAAACAAATATTCTGACCAAATTTCATTAAGATTGACCAAAAAATTGGTCTCTTTGCGATAAAAAACAAGCAATTTTCTTAGATAGACCTAGTTTTTGACCCTAGATGACCCTGTTCAAACTCGACCTAGATTTTAATCAAAGGGAATCATCTGACCAAAATTCATAAAAATCAATTTAAAAATACAGCCTCTATCACATACACAAGTTTTTTTCTTTGATTTGACCAAGTGACCTAGTTTTTGACCTCAATGACCCATATTCAAATTCGACCTAGATTTCATTAAGGCAATCATCCTGACCAAATTTCATAAAAATCAATTGAAAAAAAAAACAGTCCTCTATCGCATACACAAGAATTTTTTTTTTAATTTGACCTAGTGACCTAGTTTTTGACCTCAGATAACCCATATTCAAATTCGACCTAGATTTCATCAAAAGGGAATCACCGACCCCAAATTTCCCTAAGATCAATTGAAAACTACATCCTCTATTGCATACACAATGTTTTTTCTTCGATTTGACCTAGGTGACCTATTTTTGATCCAAGATGACCCATATTTCGAACTCGGCCTAGATTTTATCAAGGTAATCATTCTGGCTAAATTTCATGAAGATCAGTTGAAAAATACAAACCTCTATCGCCAACACAAGGTTTTTTTTCCCTTTATTTGACCTATTTACCTAGTTTTTGACCCGAGATGACCCATTTTTCGAACTCGGCCAGATTTCATCAAGGGATTTATTCTGACCAAATTCATGAAGATCAATTTAAAAATACCGCCTCTATCGCATACACAAGTTTTTCTTTGATTTGACCTATGACCTAGTTTTTGATCCGAATGACCCATTTTCGAACTCGGCCTAGATTTCATCAAGGCAATCATTCTGACCAATATTCAGAAGATCAAAAGAAAAGTACAGCCTCTATCGCATACACAAGGTTTTTCCTTGATTTGACCTAGTGACCTAGTTTTTAAACCGAGATGACCCATTTTCAAACTCGGCCAGATTTCCACAAGATTATCATTCTGACCAATATTCAAGAAGAATAATTGAAAAATTTCAGCCTCTATCGCATACCAAGGTTTTCTTGATTTGACCTAGTTACTCAGTTTTTGACCCGAGATGACCCATTTTCGAACTCGGCCTAGATTTCATCAAGGGAATCATTCTGACCAATATTCATGAAGATCAGTTGAAAAAATACAGCCTCTATCGCATACACAAGGTTTTTCTTTGATTTGACCTAGTGACCTAGTTTTTGACCCCGAGATGACCCTTTTTCGAACTCGGCCTAGATTTTCATCAGGTTATCATTCTGACCAAAATTCATGAAGATCAATTGAAAAATACAGCCTCAAATCGCATACAAAAGGGTTTTTTCTTTAAATTTTGACCTAGTGACCTAGTTTTTGACCCCAGATGACTCATTTTCGAACTCGGCCTAGATTTTATCAAGGTAATTTTCTGACCAAGTTTCATGAAGATCATTTTGAAAAAAATAAAGCCTCTATCGCATACCAACTAAATTTTGACAGACAGCGACAGACAGACGACAGACAGACGACAGACGCCGGACATCGAGCGATCAGAAAAACTCACCTGAGCATTGCTCAGGTGAGCTAAAAATGATAATAGTTTTTACTATTTACCTCAAATCTGAGAATTTTGGATACAATTCACTTTCATAATGAAACCTTCTGGCAAAAATTTCCGGAACAGTCTTACATCTCGGGAAATACCTGAAAACGGAAACCAACAATGTCATGCCATTTCAATAAATTACATATTTCTCTCTGAAATAACATTTTAATGTAAATAATTTTGAATATTTTTATGCAGCTTTAGGTGGGAATGCCATGATGATATTTTTATCTGTCTGAATTTAAACAGTTCTCCTTATCATTTGTAAATTCACAAAGAAAAAAGCATGGGAGAAATGAGCCCTACTAAGACCAGTGCCCCTAATTCCAAAAATATATTTATTCAGTTTAATTTTGTTGTTGGTTTCAAGTCACAGGGAAAAACAAATTTAGGTCAAATGATGACTTTCCAACTTTTAACAGTGGAAAAAGACCCTATATGTTTTTCTGGGCATTACTTCTGGCATGGGCTGGTGCATAGGAAGTATCACTGACCCCGTGCAAAATCATTTGATGGTTTCTCACATGATGACACAAGCCAGCTCAAACACGTTGACTGAGGAGCGATTCTAAGTCAGTGATCTTAATAACTTTACCACAGCAGCCAGATTTACAAGATGACATATGTATAACAAGCAAATTCAGTGAATTGATATCCACAGCCAAATAAGTTCTTTTGTGGGAATTTAAATTTTATGAATTGTAAAATGATTAAAGGGCAATAACTCTGGTTAATGAAGCGTTCCTGACAAAATTGCACATGCATCACCATCCTATAGTGATTTACATTCGAGTAAAGTTTCACAAAGATCCATCAATAGGTTACTTAGATAGTCAAAAATCCCTATTTTTTACCAAAACAAGGGGAAAAAATTTCTCCTTTTACTGGGTCAGTGGGGATAATACTATATGTGAGCAAAGGTCATGTGCTTATCAGTCCTTATGTGAGGTCTGGTGATGCTAATTAAAATACTATTTGAATTATAAGCATTTTCTCCTTTTTTACCAAATCAAGGGAAAAACTCTGCTTTTACCGAGTCATGGGGAATAGGGCAGTGCGAGCAAAGGTCATGTCCTAAATAATAATCATGTGAGGTTTGGTGATTCTAGCTGAAATACTTTTTGAATTATAAGGATTTTCATTTTTTTACCAAATCTAGAGGAAGAACTCTGCTTTCACTGGGTCAAGGGGGATAATACTAAATGTGAACAAAGGTCATGTGCTAATTAATAATTATGTGAGATTTGGTGATTCTAGCTGAAATACTTTCTGAATTATAAGCATTTTCATAATTTTTTCCCCAAACAAATCAAGGGGAAAAACTCTGCCTTTACTGGGTCAAGTGGGAAAATAAACAAGAGGGCCATGATGGCCCTATATTGCTCACTTGTTATCATTGCACTTGAGGACAAGAAGGTCCTCAGAAAAAATATCTAAGTCCGAAGGACAGGAACAACAAAGGAAAGAACTTTTAACCAAAAAGAAAACAAAATTTCTTACAAGGTACAGATATGCCCAAAAACACCAAAAAAATTGGAGGTACCATCCATGTTGTACCACAGAAAAGTGGTCTCATTTTTCCCTACGGCCAAAAAAAAAGTTACAAAAAATAGGCATTTTACAGTAACGTAAAAGGGAAGTAATTCAACAGAAAATTATTGTAAGATAACAAAAGAAGGATCGGCCAAATAAATCTGTTTCATAAATAAATTTCAGATCAGTATCTTCATTAGTAAAGATATACCCATTTTAAATTCAAAAAATAAAGGGAGGTAATTTTTGACATAAATCAGTCCATAGTAAATACCCTAAATTGCCTCGGTCCAACTAAGACAATAATAAAATTTCAAATAATCCTGTAAGTAACTTACTGATAAAATCCATTTGACTACAATCAGGGAGGTAATCAGATATAAAATAACTCTGGAAACTACGAATGGATCTGATTTGTCATGGAATCCAAGATTTATTGTTGTTAAAAGATATTTTGGAAGTTTGTATCAAATAAAACCAAAATGAAGTCTCTTTATGGCTGCAAAAGCCAAAATAGCCAATTTTGGACATTTAAGGGGCCATAACTCTGGAACCCATGATGGAACTGTCCAGTTTTAAGAAAGGAACCAAGATCTTGTGGTGATACAAGTTATGTGCAAGTTTGATTAAAATTTAAATATAAATGAAGCTGCTATTTTGCAGACAAGGGCAAAATAGCTAATTCGGGCCTTTCAGGGGCCAAACTCTGGAACCCATAGTGGGGAAACTGGCCAGTTCAAGAAAGGAACCAAGGGTCTTATGGTGATACAAGTTGTGTGCCAGTTTGGTAACAAGAGAACCATGATGGTCCTGAATCGCTCACCTCTTCCCACATGACCCAGTTTTGAGTATGACATCGTTTTTCTACTATTTGACATAGTGACCTAGTTTTTGAGCTCATGTGATCCAGTTTTGAACTTGACCTAGATATTATCAAGATAAAAATTCTGTCCAATTTTCATGAAGATCCATTGAAAAATATGGTCTCAAGAGAGGTCACAAGGTTTTTCTATTATCTGACCTATTGACCTAGTTTTCGAAGGTACGTGACCCTGTTTTGAAATTTACCTGAATATCATCAAGGTAACATTCTCACTAATTTTTATGAAGATCTCATGAAAAACAAAGGCCTCTAGAGAGGTCCCCAAGGTTTTTCTATTTTTAGACCTACTGGCCTAGTTTTTGACCGCACGTG
>NW_026461810.1:0-1066 GCF_021730395.1 Mercenaria mercenaria
GAATTGTAATTTTTAAGCGTTTTTTAAACACATTACCTATATATTTGATAACATGATTCCTTAAAGTTTACATTTAGACAATTACATCTGGAATTAAAAGTAGAAATATTTTTCATAATTTTGAAAGCTGTTTTTTGCAAAGCAAGTCACTTAACGCTACATTTTAAACGAGACAATATTTTGATATAAATAAAATGGTAGAAGAGGGATGATGATTTTCTAGCGCTTTTTGCAAGCGAAAATTTTACTTAATTAGCGAAAGTAAAGTGTCCTGAAGCTGGTTCATATTATCATGTCTACTGTCCTGCGGCATAATTTGAATTATGAATTATGAACAACATTTACATATACACTTTCTGTAAACGTATAAAAGTTTCTCTTTTTCCTAAACAAGACTGTAACAAAAATGATAGAGTCTCTGAAATGACATGTTAATGCATTTAAGACTCCCTGTTACTCAAGTGTTCGGAGAATTCATATACGTGCCCAGCTTCACTCTAAAAAGTTTAAAGACCGAGCTATGACATGTCCAGAATAAAAAATTAGTAAGCTGAAATATTGACATGCATACTAGAATATGAATGTGCTAATTGCTTAGATCATAATAATGTTATACTTAAATTAATCATTCATCCTCCTCCTCTGATGCATGTGAGGAATTTGGTCGTTACTTGGGGAGAACAGGTTTATACTGGTACAGGAACACTGGCTAGGTTAACTTTCCGCAACGGCGTTAGTTATACTGACTTTATACATGTGTTTAAAAAAACATTTTCACACAAGAAATACTTAATGTACATATTATCATTATGGGTACCGTGAGTCGTCGTCCGTGTCAGTTTCTGCGTCAGCGTCCTGATTTGGTTGAGTTTATGTATGTAAGCTGGTATCTCAATAACCACTTGTGGGAATTGATTGAAACTTCACACACTTACTCTGCTTAGGTTCCTAAACTCTACTTTGCATTTTTAAAAAGTTATGATCCTTTTTCGACTTAGCAGTTTTTGGTTAAATTTTCGTTTTTTTAGCTAGTATCTCAGTACCAACTGATGGGAATGGATTGAGT
>NW_026461811.1:0-67209 GCF_021730395.1 Mercenaria mercenaria
GATCCCAGAAACCCCAAAATCAATCCCAAGCTACAACTTTATATAAGTTTTCTATACACCAAGTTTCATCATGATAGCTCATTCCTAAGTTAAGTTATTGACCGGAAACCCTTTTCCTATTTTAAGTAACAGTGACCTTGACCTTGACCCCAGAAACCCCAAAATCAATCCCAGCCTTTGTCTTGATATAAGCTACATACATACCAAGTTTTATTCAAATATCTTTACCAAAGCAAAAGTTATTGACCGGAAACACCAGTTTGACGCCGCCCGCCCATCCACCCGCCCAACCAACGACATACTCCAATCTAATAACTCAGGTTTTCGTTGAAAACCTGGTTAACAAGCAAATTCGATGAATTGGTATCCCCGGCCGAAAGGGTTTGTGGTGAGTAATGGCAAAAAAATATATCCGGAAAAAAGTTAAGGATGTTAATAAGAAGCAAATAATTTCATTAGTCAAAATCAATTTAACAGAAAACAAATGTTTAATTAAAGAGTACATAATAAATGTATGATACTTTGATCCTGACTAAAGAATTTATTTTGAATGGGATATGCTTACTGTAATAAGCTTAGCTTTTAAAATTAAATGCAGTTAATTGAAATGTGAGCTTGAAGTTTAACTTGAACGAAATATTGTCTTTGAGTGGTTTGGCACCAGGTGTTGCTGTTTAACATATACTTAAAAGAACAGATGTCCTTAAGAGAACACAGGTAAGATATCTTGAACTGTCTGAGGGCAAGGTTTGTGCAGTCACAACTTAACATGTTGAAGGTTTGAACATTTAAAAAAAACAACAAAGAGGACCATGATGGTCCTGAATCGCTCACCTATTCCCACATGACCCAGTTTTGAGTATGACGTCGTTTTTTCTATTATTTGACATACTGACCTAGTTTTTGATCTCATGTGACCCAGTTTTGAATTTGACCTAGATATTATCAAGATAAAAATTCTGACCAATTTTCATGAAGATCCATTGAAAAATATGGTCTCTAGAGAGGTCACAAGGTTTTTCTATTATCTGACCTATTGACCTAGTTTTCGAAGGTACGTGACCCTGTATTGAACTTTATCTAGATATCATCAAGGTGAACATTCTCTCTAGTTTTCATAAGTTCTCATGAAAAATATGGCCTCTAGAGAGGTCACAAGGTTTTTCTATTTTTATACCTACTGGCCTAGTTTTTGACCGCACGTGACCCAGCTTCGAAACTGACCTAGATATCATCAAGGTGAACATTCAGATCAATTTTCATGAACATCCATTGAAAAATATGGCCTCTAGAGAGGTCAAAAGATTTTTCTAATTTTAGACCTACTGACCTAGTTTTTGACCGCAGTTGACCCAGTTTCAAACTTGACCTAGATATCATCAAGATGAACATTCAGACCAACTTTCATACAGATCCCATGAAAAGTATGGCCTCTAGAGAGGTCACAAGGTTTTTTTATTATTTGACCTACTGACCTAGTTTTTTAAGGCACGTGACCCAGTTTCAAACTTGATCTAGATATCATCAAGGTGAACATTCTGACCAATTTTCATGAAGATCCATTCAAGGGTATGGCCTCTAGAGAGGTAACAAGGTTTTTCTATTTTTAGTCCTACTGACCTAGTTTTTGATCGCAGTTGACCCAGTTTCAAACTTGACCTATATATCATCAAGATAAACATTCAGACCAACATTCATACAGATCCCATGAAAAATATGGCCTCTAGAGAGGTCACAACGTTTTTTCATCATTTGACCTACTGACCTATTTTTTGAAGGCACATAACCCACTTTCGAACTTGACCTAGATATCATCAAGATAAACATTCTGACCAATTTTTATGGAGATCCATTCACAAGTATGGCCTCTAGAGAGGTCACAAGGTTTTTCTATTATTTGACCTTCTGACCTAGTTTTTGACCGCACATGACCCTGTTTCAAACTTGACCTAGATATCATCAAGATGAACATTCAGACTAACTTTCATACAGATCCCATGAAAAATATGGCCTTTAGAGAGGTCACAAGGTTTTGCTATTATTTGACCTACTGACCTAGTTTTTGAAGTCACGTGACCCACTTTTGAACTTGACCTAGATATCATCAAGATGAACATTCAGACCAACTTTCATACAGATCCCATAAAAAATATGGCCTCTAGAGAGGTCACAAGGTTTTTCTATTATTTGACCTACTGACCTAGTTTTTGAAGGCACGTGACCAACTTTCGAACTTGACCTAGATATCATCAAGTTGAACATTCTGATCAATTTTCATGAAGATCTCATGAAATATATGGCCTGTAGAGAGGTCACAAGGTTTTTCTATTTTTAGACCTACTGACCTAGTTTTTGACTGCACGTGACCCAGTTTCGAACTTGACCTAGATATCATCAAGATGAACATTCAGACCAACTTTCATACAGATCACATGAAAAATATGGCCTTTAGAGAGGTCACAATGTTTTTCTATTTTCAGACCTACTGACCTAGTTTTTGACTGCACGTGACCCAGTTTCGAACTTGACCTAGATATCATCAAGGTGAACATTCTGACCAATTTTCATGAAGATCTTTTGAAATATATGGCCTCTAGAGAGGTCACAAGGTTTTTCTATTTTTAGACCTACTGACCTAGTTTTTGATGGCACTTGACTCAGTTTCGAACTTGACCTAGATATCATCAAGATGAACATTCTGACCAATTTTCATAAAGATCCCACAAAAAATGTGACCTCTAGAGTGGTCACAAGCAAAAGTTTACAGACGCACGGACGGACGACGGACGCCGCACGATCACAAAAGCTCACCTTGTCACTTTGTGACAGGTGAGCTAACAAGAGCTGTCACAGGAGACAGTGCGCTCGACTATTTCGATGCTGGATAGTGAAACTGGGCACATCTGAGGAAACTAGAGCTGTCACTGGAGTGTTTAATGACTCCAATTGTGGATGAAGATATTGCACAATAGCCTGAGTCTATGTCAAAAATATCAACTTCAAGTAATAAGAGAGGTAAAGATAAAATGTATCAAAACACTATATAAGTATATCCTAAGCAAAAAGGGGCATAATTCATTAAACATTGGTGCCAGAGTTATGCAGCTTGTGTCATATAGTGTGGGTGATGATGTTGAACAACTATTTTAAGTTTGAATCAAATCCATTCAGTAATAACAGAGACAGAGTGAAAGTGCATCAAAACTTTAACCTAAAATTCTAAGTAAAAAGGGAAATAATTCATGAAAAATTGGTTCCAGAGTTATGCACCTTGTGTCATATGATAAGGGTAATGATGTTGAACAATTTCAATTAGATCCATTCAGTAATAACAGAGATAGAGTGAAAGTGCATAAAACTTAAACCTGAAATTCTAAGTAAAAAGGGGAATAATTCATGAAAAATTGTGCCAGAGTTAAGCATCTTGTGTCATATGATGTGGGTGATGATGCTGAACAACTATCTTAAGTTTGAATCAAATCCATTCAGTAATAACAGAGGTAGAGTGAAAGTGCACCAAAACTTTAACCTGAAATTCTAAGTAAAAAGGGGGAATAATTCATGAAAAAATGGTGCCAGAGTTATGCACCTTGTGTCATATGATGTGGGTGATGATGTTGAACAACTGTTTTAAGTTTGAATCAAATCCATTCAGTAATAACAGAGATAGAGTGAAAGTGCATCAAAACTTGAACCTGAAAATATAAGTGAAAAGGGGGGATAATTCATGAAATATTGGTGCCAGAGTTATGGCCCTTATGTCAGATGATGTGGATGATGATGAGGAATAAGTATTTCAAGTTTGAATCAAATCCATCAAGTAATTACAGAGATAAGTTGAAAAAAGAGAAAGTGTACCAAAACTTTAACCAAGGCGGGGACGCGGAAAGACGCTGACGCCGACGCTGGGGCGCGTAGGATAGCTCTCCTTATACTTCGTATAGTCGAGCTAAAAAGGAATGGAAACATATATATATACATATATGTATATATTTGTTTTTTTAGGGGGTGGGGGTGCAGGGGAACGGGAGAGGAAACAAAATTTCACATGTTGATTATAAATATTGATTGAAAATTAAAAATGAAAAAAAATAAAAAAATTTGGGGTTGTGCCATCAAAGGTCAAGGTCACAGGGCCAGAACATGGAAAACCATTTCTGATCAATAACTTGAGAACCACTTGACCCAGAATGTTGAAACTTAATAGGATGATCGGTCATACAAATTAGATGACCCTTTTAAGCTCACTTGTCACATAGTGACAAGGTGAGCTTTTGCAATATTTGAATGTAAACAAGCCAGCACGGAATATTTTTCTGTACGACTCCTTGAAAATAGGCCACTCAAAGCTAAATATGCAGTTCTAGTGCCAGTGCTGAGATTTGAATTTTAATCAATACAAATACAAACACATACCAGAAAAGGTTCCTAAAGGATTTCATTGGGGTTTCCTAACAGAAATATGCAGAATAAGTTTGGATGTGACTGGACAGTCAGTGAGTCAAATGTTATCATAGCAACAACTGCCACTTTTTGTTAGTTTTGATTTACAGGCATAAAATTATGTTTTTGGACTCTAATATCATGTGTATGAATGACAAATCAATTGTGGTTTTGAACTATATAATTATATAATATTACTGATAAAGTTTTATGCGGTGTTAAGTCATGTCCAAGATTTTGGACATACCCGGTACATGTAACAACTTTTTTAGGTTTTTGTGCAAAAGTGTGCGCAGTTAATGGCATTTTTTCTGCTACATGTATTTGATTTATTTTAATGACTTATTCATTCACTATAACGGAACATCCGTTAGTTTCTTCAGAGAGCTTACAAAGCCATTCAATACAAAAATATGATTGAAAATTTAGCCCCACCTTCGGTATCAAGCCACAGAAGCGGCATTGTAGAATAAAAGATAAAATTTCAAAAATAAAGTAAACTTTGAGGATATTTTTGCTACATCTTAATTACAACAATGTTTAATGATAATCTGCAATACTTTTTTTATTCATTTTCTTTGTTTAAAACTTGAAAAAAGGATAATCTAAACACTACCGCCATGTAGCGGGGGGTTTATTGGTGGTTAATACCGGAAAACGGGATTTACCCTATAATGTCGATATCGAGAATAACAGAACAGGCTTCACATATATTTTGTTGTGTACTTTGATATTCTGATTTGCACTTCCTGAACACTTAAGAGTGTTGACCTATCTTAAATAATTTGTAAGCTTCCCTTCGGGTGCCCCTCGCTTAATTTACATGAACATGATGAAAGTATAAAAATACGACGGAACCGGTGAACAGGCAACCGTGCAGGGCACAAGACAACTTTTGGGGACAGGTATCCATACCCTCAGGAAGGGGAATTTTCCGTCGTTTTGAGACAAAAAGGGGAAGTTTTTAGCCATATAAAAATTACTACTTTTCACATTATTAATACTGTTTTCAATCATTTCTAACTAATGTAACTATATTGCAGCAGTAATCTTCCTTAGAGGCACTATAATATAACTTTAAAGAGAGTTCATATCTAGTTGTGTCAAACAACCTATTATCAGGGGAATTTTCTTCTGAGAAAGGGAAAAAAAACATATTATTTTATGAGGGGAATGGGGCCCATATTCGGCCCCAAAAATGGCCAAATGAGTGCCCTCCTAACGGAACCGGACAAATCGCCTGCAAGTAACTTCATCTGTTTTTTTTGTTATTACCGATATATTTGACAATAAATAAATATTGATTTTAATAAAGGACTTTACACCTAATTAATATAATCTATAAATTTACAGATTTTTCAGTCTGTAAATTTACAGATTGTGTGTATGAAAACTGAGGCCTAAATTAAAATTAAGTTTGTTTGACCTTTACCGACCCAGTATTTTTACATTGGGTAGGTAGGTAGGTAAATAATTTTATTATATTTTAGTTTTTTTTTAAATGTTTGTTGTCTCAGTAATAAAGTCTATTTATTAATACCTATTGCTTGTAGATAATCTCGGAAGATGCTCTGTTAAATGTATACTTGTAATAAACCCCTAGCCCTATTCATGCACACACAATATTGGCACAGATAAGACAAAGTTCACCAAGTCTTTGAGTATCTTTCATTTCTATACTTTTTCTTTATATATATATCAAAAGTGTTTTCACTACATCTGCGCTTAAAAGTACAAAACGATATAGTCGCGAAAATACGCGATATTTGGCATCTAAACACACTATTGAATTACAGCTTATTTTCAACAAGTGTTTGATGCTTAATTCAATACATAATAACTTGTAATGAGTTTTAGAAGGTTTTAAAAATTTTACAACGGTTATGGCAGTATGCAAGCAAAAGTGATGATTTTTTAGCTTCAAGCTACTTGCACGTATTGGTCATGTTACTAAAAACAGAAACAAGATCACCATACATTTATTATGCCATTGTCCTGGCAAAAGAAGTATAAGATTTTTATAGCTCTTTGTTCTGGCATTACAAAATTAAAATATTAAAACTATCTAGCTTGTCATATATATTTCAACACATTTTTTGTCAAATTCTTGAAATTCGAAAACTGAGATTTTCTCACTTCGAACAAATGCATTTCAAAACGATCTCTGATTAAAGACATTTTGAAATCAACAATTAAGTCAGTTTATAATATATTTTCACAGATAATCAAATTTCCCACCACTCGCCTGTCAATTCCCGTAGAACTGTCACTGTTATGAAAGCAGTATTATGTACAAGCAAATTTCAAAGTAGACAAATAATATTCTCATGTACATTACGTTTCCTTTGTAATCAATCATATTTGTTCTTCTTAAATTTCCTTTTCACAGCAGACATTTTTCTTTCACTGTATTTTTGTAATCTCCACCACCTAGTTGCTCTCCATAATAACTGCATCGATAGTATTAATAATCACAGTCTAGCCCCTACCGTATTTTCCAAAAGTGTTAGGACCACAGGCACGGGTCCAGTGTATATTTTTTTTTGTTTGATATGATTTTTCTCACACAAATATACTTTATATATGTTAGTCAAATGAAAAAAAAAAATCGATGACAAAAAGTCCGGTCACAATATCACATACATGGAATGTATAAAAGGTTAATTGTGTGAAAAAAAAAGGATTTTTTATATTAAACAAACAAAAAAAGAAAAATAAATAAATAAATACTGGACCCGTGCCTGTGGTTAGGACTAGTTATTTTCACTTTCTCAAGACTTATTTCCCGAAAAAATGATTATTTTGTAAAGTGTCCCAATAATATGGACACAATAATCATAATCCACCCAATGTTGAAAGCGAAATAAAAAGCATAAACGACTATCGGAAATTATTCTGTTGATAAACTTAGTCCTTGTCCTTGTTTTCATTATCAATTAACACCCCCCGAGATTGTCATTGAATTACGTCATGTTTTCGCGCCTTATGACACATCACTGTTTGATCGTACCGCCTCGGTTCTTTAAATTAATCAATAAAAAAGTTTCTTCTTTAATTTCTTAAAGCGAATTCAATATCCTGTATAAACTGACAGGTAAATGTGTCAAACGATAATTGTGGATATCCTACCTCTGTGAGCTATTTTGCCGCACTAACATAAAACTGTTTGACAAAAGTCGTTTTACGTCATGTATTTAAATTGCTGACGCTTTTTCATTATTTAAGATTTTTTATTCTGTTTTTGTTTTTTTGTACCTTCTGGTCAAACGTCTGAACTTTATGCCCATAGAATTTATCATTTATTTACTCTTAGAAAGAAATAAGTAATTAAGATCGCACTGTTTGAAATTTTACAAAGAACTAAATTTAAATTTGACCGTTTTTATAGAATTTTGCCTACATTCCTGTCGATATCTTTTTAAAATCGTTATAGAATTCAAACTATATTACTTCTTAAGCGGTGCTAAAAATATTGATACGATAATAACAAAAAATGAATGCACTACGCGCATTTTTTGTGTATGTGTAAACAAAAGTAAAGTCGAGCGATGGAAATTATATATTACGATAGCTCGCACGTGCTCGTGGAATGAAAAATTACCGGCATGACGTTTTGGTTTCTTTACCATGTTTACGTTTCGCGGGTAAATTAGATACTAGATTTGTAAAATTATGTCCTTTCGTCAGATTGCCTTCCGGTTATAAGCGGTTTGATTGTCGTCTGCATCCTATGGCCTTAGGCAACGTTATATCGGCATAGTTGACACGTTTTTGGAATACACGAGATAATAAACAGTCCGCTTTATCGATTTTCTACTAGCTGACCGTGGGTTACTTTCTCACTTGCCATAATTATGTACGCATTTGTTAAATAAAATAATCGCCTGTTTCAAGTACCAAAATAAGTTTTTCCCTTTGATAAGAAAATAAAAATTTTTTTTTTCTCTGGAATGCAATAAAATTATTTGAGTCGGGGCAATTTTATCGGGTCGGTAGGTAAAGGTCAAACAAACTTAATTTTATTTTAAGCCTGATGAAATTACATTTATTCTCAAAACCGCAGCTTGGAATTAGTTGGTTTATTTACAACATGCATAAATAATGGTCATTTGTGGGTTTCAGCCATTTTTGTTGACTGAGTTTTTGGCCTTTTAAGAAAAACCAAAGTCAAGAGAAATGACTGAAAGTTGCAAATGACCTTTATTTATGCATACCATATGTAAATCCATTAATTTCAAGCTGCAATTTTGTGTCTAAATATAATTTTAGCAGTTTTCAAACACTTGATCTGTAAATTTACAGATTGAAAAATCTGTAAAGATAACCTGTAAATATTCCACTTTCCTAGACCTGTTTAATTTACGCACATTGATATAAAAAGTCCGTCGGAACTAGCGAAAAAACTGTATCATACAGCCTAGTCCAAATAATTGTACTCAAGAGTTAAATATCGTTATATTTTTTTGACTTGTCGATATCCGCCTCCGAGTACAAACCAGAAAAGGTAAAGAATGTGATAGCACTGTCCTCTTCTTTGCGTAAATAACACCCAATGGAATCCGTTGGGCGGGAATTATGTTAAAATAATGCAACGGATAAAAAAAAGAAATACATACATAGAAAGCCTGTAATTTTTCCTTTTCAATGATGTATATATTACCGAGATTTCTTGAGAAAAATTCAAACTATGGCAGTTAAAAAAATGCCAAGGTTTAACACGAGTGTACTACATATTGGAAAATGGCCGATCACCGGTAAACACATTACTGCACGAAGCGTTTTCATTGGTCACGCCTCCGACCGCCATTACACGAAGACAACTGAAACGTTACTGGTTTCCCAGTAGTTACCGGACCCAAGTAGTTTTCCGGACCTTTCACATTTCGTGCTGTATAGACTTTATGCCGTAGTAAAACATCTGGGTAACAATATCATATTATCTAGACATTTGTTGCCTTTACCTAGCAGTGAAAACCTAGCATTACCGAACTAGTTTATTATTTGAAAATCCCGGTTGTTTTAACTTAATTCGATGTAATGTTTACAAAAGAGATTGTCAAGCGCAGGGGAACTCCAGTAACAGTGCGCATGCGCAGAAATTGAGGCCCCTTGAAGGTAAACATCAGTCAACTGATGCTCCCATTTACAGACGATACAGTAAAAAGATACTGATAGTAATAAGATAAAACAATGAAAGTCAGAAAAAATCGACCTTTTCACTTAAATACGGCATTCAATCATCGATTAAAAATAGGAACCAAAATAGACAGGGATTTACCTACGATACCGTCTATCAATAAAATTTTAGCATCAGTGTCCATGCCCGAGTGCTCAGGGCGTTAGACTACCAATTCTGAGACCGGTCTTGTTGTGTTTTAGAAAATAGTTGTTAATTGTATTAAAAGTTTTTAATTTCTTTTTTGTAATATTACCAGTTCGCTCAATATGTCCCGTCATTTTAGCGTGACGTTTCAAACGTCATTCAAACGTAATAAGATGTAACTGTAATGAGCGTATTATAAATCTAGTATTTGTTAAATTCTTGAAAAAATACTTTTCAAAACATCATCACACCTTAGAATTATGTATTGATTTTGAATATATATAACGAAATCGGAAATGTTTGCTTTTACAGAAAGGTTACAACTTTTACAATGAAAGGTCCGGAAAACTACTCTGACTAACTGAGATATTAATGGAATTAATTGCTCCTTTTGAGGCCTCATCTACATTTGTGTTATGAACGCAAGTGTAATACGAATTCTGCATGGTGTTAACGAAGAACCCAGCTTTTTTCTGTGAAAATTTTATGTTTCTACTATGTTTTGTTTGAAAGTTACTGACAAAAATTAGCGATTTCGGTCCGGAAACTACTAGGAAACCAGTAGAGGTTTAAATTTTTTACAACAGAAATTCTTGATAAATATGTCCTTTTCTTATGTTTTTTATTTACTATTTATGATTTAAAACAACAGGTAAGCTGTTAGGGCTAAAGAAAAATCGTGACTACCGATAAATCGTAATTTCAATCGGCCACAGTTTCCACCACAGTTTTGATTGTTTCTGGTTGAGACCTCTAGGTAGACAACGTAAAATATCAAAATGTAAAATAGGTCTACCCGAGGTCTCATTATTTAGACTACATACAGCCTGTCTGAAAACATCATTTTATGCCATATAAGATTAAAATGATATTGAAAGTGATAATTTCCGAGATGGATAAATATACCTTTAAAATTTACAAACATAGAATCTTCGTAAGTGACACGACTGTGGTTTTTCCAGATAATGGCGTAGTTCAAACAAAGGGAAACAACTTGATAAAAACGGTTGTTTCTAATTCCTGTACTGTACCCGTACTGTAAACAAACGGTTTCGTTCAGAGAATAGGAAAGTTCTGTTTGCTTTGTTAATAAAAGGCTCGAAAGCTTAATTTACCATTCTCAGTTCAGTTACATTTGTTTGACGCTGTGGTAACACCTATATTGTTACATGGCAGTGAAGTATGGGTATAGAAAATACCAAAACACTGTGTCAGTTTCAGTTGAAGTTTTATAAGTTAATTTTAAATGTTAAAAAGTCAACTCCAGACTGCATGGTTTATGGTGAGCTTGGTGCCAAACCTGTATCATTATTGGCTAAACATAGGGTGTTGTCCTATTGGGGCAAACTGTTGAATGCTAAGGATGACACAATTTGTAAAGTTCGATAGAACTGTTCTGGGTCTTTATAAGGTCATAATAAGCTAAATAATTTTCCCTATATATTCTATATAAAACTGACCTTTTTTAAAGAGCTACCAAACATAACTAGACCCATTTCAGAGAACAAATCCTTACCTCATTTTAAAGAGTTATGATAAAACTGATATAAAATGAAGAGAAAAGTAGGGGTCATGTATCTTCTAAGAGAGATTTTTCTGGTCACATTTGCTTACTGTAAACTGACATCAAAATCACACTGCTGTGACCTGGAAGTACTACTCATACTAAAATTGAGCTTGACTTCACCAAATACAACCTGCTCTCCCATTTTTCCTACCAAAATGTCAAAAATATACCCACAATGAAATTTAAACAGAAACTAGCTTCAATTTAGACATCTGTTGCCATGAAAAATTAGTGTTCAAATACCTGGCAGCCATTACGCGACTAGACCAGATGGCTCCCACGCTGGTTCCTTTAGTTTAGTTAGGCCTATAATGGCAATGTATTACAAATCCCATGGGTTACTTATGTTCACAAAACTTTAGATGAACTTGGTTTATCGGATGTGTTTTATAGTCAGTCAGTCATTAGTACAAATAGTTTCAAATCAATGGTTAAAACAAAGAACTATAAAATACATTAATTTTTATTGCTCTTTGGTTAAAACCAGACTTACTGATCAGTTTCTTCAGAACTCGGTTTATAGAATGTATAAAGCTGAGTTTGGTTATGAAAAGTACTTAGATATTTTACCTAAAAGTTTAGTACATGCACTCTGTAAATTTAGAATTATGAATCATAAATTCCCTGCTGAAAAAGGTAGGGTTTTTTGGCATTAAACGGGGTAAACGTACTTGTCAGCTTTGTAACTATAATTGCTTAGGTGATGAATTTCATTATTTGCTAGAGTGTCCATTTTTTGAAAATTTAAAGAAAAATACATTTCAAATTATTATACAATACATCCAAATTCTCTAAAGTTAAGTTAAAGCTCATGAATGATAGTAGTAAATCTAGATTTGTTAAACTTGCTTTGTTTTGTAAGAATGTTTTAACTTGTTTTAATGAGACTCATTCTCCACTGACAAAACTGTATTTAACATATTTTCTGGTACATTTTTAACCTGTGCATTCTGTACGGCTACTTTGTGCATTTATACATTCCATATTTAGTCTTGTTCATTCCTTGAACAATACATGTGCTGTTTCATTTGGTCTCATTTTCTCACGTCTTGCTCCTGTTTTTCATTTTTTTTGCTTCACGTGCTTGTAATAAGCCTTGATATTGAATAAACTTGAGAATGAAAGAAAAGTACAGAAACTTCTTTATTTTAGCAATATACTTCGCAGTTATTCTTTTATTATAGATAGATCTACGAAATATTGTAAATGTAAAAAAACCACCACATACTGAGTAGGCCTACAAGCTAAAATATGGTACAAGTTAACACAGTAGGGTTTCTTCACTAATATGAGTCAATAAGTAATAGTTTACTTACTTATTGGCATTGTTTCCTAAGGTTGAACTACGTAGTTGTGAACCGCAACCACCACAATAACGAACATATTGAGAATTTCATGCAGAAGTGAGAATTATAATTATAAATTGATTGGATTTTTTTTTTTTGTTTAACATGGGTTGTTTTATCTTCGTTTATAGATAAATAGATAACCGATCACTTGAAGAATGACTTTATGGCCTCTTCAACACGTTTAATAAAGTCGATAGTATACAATTATCGACTTTTTCATAGGTTGATATCAGGATTTATCAACCCGAAAAGAGTTATATTCACCGAGCCGAAGGGGGCTCGGTGAATATAACTCTTTTCGGGTTGATAAATCCTGATGTCAACCTATGAAAAAGTCAATAATTGTTTTATTACATGAATAAATGTATAGTCAGTCTTGTTATTACAACTGTATCTTTAATAAAGAAATAAGGAATAAATTTAGACCAAATCAAGTTGATATTGGTTTTCCAAGCACCTACTTCGATCTTTTTTATTTTCGTACTATTTATAACCCAAGATAAGTTGATATGATATGTACTCATTACTTTTCGAACCGTTTTCAGCCAATCAGAGAAACAATAGAATACAGTCATGTAATAAATGCCAATATATGCTTTTATTCATTTAAACGAGCTCGTCCAATTTCACTGAAAAGTCAAAATTAAATATGCACATATTTTTTTAAAGAATTTACAAACGAGCAAATTCGTCATAAGGCAGCAGAATCATAACACAGACAATATCATTACTTTGTCAAACCATTATCATCGAAACAATTTAACTTTCTTTGATATTTCACCATATTTTAAAAATGGGTAAAAGGGTAGAAAAGAAATCGCCGTAACATCAATGTTCGGATTTCGATCACTATTTCTAATTCAATTTTTACTGTTCACAATATAAAGAAAAATAGATCGTGTATCATTCCAAGTATCGGCATGCACGGTATATCCGGTGAAATTCTAAACCGTTGCTATAAGTTAACATGTAAACGCGTTTTGACTTGAATTTAAATAAGTATAGTACAAGTGCTAGCGTTACTTATTAAGCATATGTTTACCTGGCGTGCGTAAACTTTTGAGTATTTCCACTTCTGATTTGGATATCCTAACTTCCCTAAATGGAACAAAGATCTCTTCCAGTTCAGTCAATATTTACACGTTTACAATAAATTGAAAAAAAAAATTAACGTGTTTCCAGCAAGTGCTTGTACCAAGTACGATTGATTGCGTCTTTATCATAACTTGCTTAAATCATGAATATTGATTTAACATAAACTAGTTTAAGCTCCACAGGACCGTTCTATGGCGGTACTCTACTGTGTTCCTCCTTCGTGTAATGTGTGTGTCTGTTTGTTACTTCTATCTTTTTACTGCACTCGTTTGTCACGGTGAGGATGCGTACACCGGATATTGGCATTGAGTGATAAGGTATTTTCCGAAAACGTGTTTATTTTCCGTCAACAAGGTAAGTAAAACACCTATTTACTATCGTATTGCACTACTATAGAAGAAAAGACCATTACTTTTAATAACTAGATACTGTGAATATGCTCTCACAAGCGTAAAATGAGTCAATCTTATGAAGGAACGCTAAAATTTGTGATAAAATGGCAACTTTATCATCTGATAAATGCAGATCGGGCACACATTTCTCCAATATCGTCACTTATTGTCTTGTGATAAAAATTCTGAATCGTATGATTTGTTTAGTTACATACAAAGAAAAGATGTGCAAAATTTCAGCTTTGTAAATGTTCAAATGACGGAGAAATCGATGATAAATGAGCGTCGATGGTGTACTATGTATTGCAAATGTATGTACTGTGCATTGACCTGTGTCACATTTTACTGTACTGTGTATTGTTAACATTATCGCTGAGTTTTATAGAATAAATCTTACAAAATGTACATTATCATTTCCTTTTCAAAGTATAAACCAGTAATTTCTTTATCCCTGAAGATACGTGATGTTTTACGTTGATATTTATAGCGTTTACTCTGTTTTAATTCATGTAATAAGCTCTAAACGTAACACACAGTCTCCATATTGCAACAGTCGGCAATATTTTTGTTATGCTTACCAGTTGTAAATGTATATAATAATATAATATATATTATAGTCTTCTACTGAGCATTGTTTAAATTGATATTACATGAATTATCTCAAAAACAGTTAAAGGTATCTTTCAAAATTTTGCATTAGGATGCCGCTAGGACTTACTATCAATATCTTGCAGAAAGCCTGACCCTACTTATAAATACTATATCAGTATATTTTGATCTTTTTTTCGTTGCAGATTCAACTTGTTTATGTGTGTTTATGGCTGGCTCTACGAACGAATTTAAGGCCATTGTATGCCATTTTGTCGAACACCACCCAAATGACGAGAATAATTATTATACTACGCTAACGACCAAAACCGCCCCCAAAGTAAATTACAAGGTAGAACCAGACATATGCAGAGAAAAAAGCAGAAAAAATATTATTGACTCAGAAAATATCAACATACATGTTTCAAAAAGGAACCCACTTACAAAATGAACCTATTTGCAATAGAAAGAAAATAGAAAAAGTGGAAACTCCACAGGTCGCTCAACACAACAAAAACGAAAATGTTGCAGGCTCGGTTTGATTGAGCCTGTTCATGGACGGTAGTGGAAATGCATGCTACCGTCCACGCCCTCTAGCCCCGGGTTGAGCAGAACTCAACATTTACACATGCTAAAAGTACAAAAAACAATTTAAAGACATCCGCAGATGTGTTCATACGGCGGTGCACATGGAACATTCAATGCTACACTAGTGACCTTTGACTTGGGAAGATGATGAGGAGCCCGTTCACTGGCGGCAGCGGAAATGTATGCTACCTACCACGCCATCTAGCAGAACTCAACATTTACACAATGCTACCAATACAAATATATACTCTAGAGACACATACACGGCGGTGTATATGGATCTTTCAATGTTACACAGAGTGCAATTCCATGGACAGGCAAGGTTTTCGGAAAGTATTGTTATACAGTCTATGAAAGAATGTGAAAAAATAGATGGATGAATAAATATTAATCAGTTTGTTTGCCAAGAAACATTCTTTTACTGATATTATAGCTTCCTATATTTCTTGACGTCGCAAAATATTTTCATCGGCAACTTGGTTAATATAAGTTATAGTAAAGACTGCAAGTTGTTTTGAAGAGCAGGCTTATAACTCTTCCAATGATTTTACAATTATACAACTCCTTGCATAACAGAGACCGCATTTCTGATGCTACATTGAAAGGACAGGGACAAGCAAGACAGACGAATACTTACTGACATTAAAAGAGCAGCTAGTTACTGCATAAATGTGATGAGTGTACATTACTTCCACATAAGACTGGACATTGATACTGAAATAGGTTCTGTTGTGACAGATTTATTTTACCAAACATTATTTGACAAGCAATATTGTAAAAGCCATGTTTTACTTTGATAAAGAACAAAGTCATGTACATTTAAATGTTTATTAAACAAACTTGAAACGTAAACAAAAATTCATAAAATAGCAAAGATCATAATAAGATAGTAGTAGAACTCATATAAGATTTGTCTTTCGTTCTAAACCTTTCCACCAACTGTACTTGTTATGTTAGTATATAAATATAGTTATGTATATTGTTGGGAATAACTATGTTTAAACCAAAGATCATAAACATTTTACATTCAACAGTTTGAATACATGAAAAAAAAAATCGGAATGATATTCAAGTCAGTTCCCGATCGTTTGTTATAGTTCGAATTTGACCTTGACAATAACTATACTATTTTGGCCAACAGGGAAGTTGATCACAAAAAAAAGTGATAACGAACTATTTGCATAGAAATGACATATATCTTGCAAATGAAGTATGCAAAATATATTTCAAGAATAACACATGGCACTGTTTTCTCTTACTTTTAAAACAAATTGCTCAGCGCATATGACATCCATTTTGTTTCGTATGAAGCAAGTGGTGAGCTAATTACCTTTCAGAACAATGCATCGAAAGCAATAAAAATAGCTTTCACTATATTATTTTAAGAAATTTTCAAGTGAAACTAGTTCGAAGGTTTTACGTCAAATGAGTCTAAGGTTATTGAGGAGAAACCACTTTAAAAGTTCAATGCCCCTACGACCTTTACCTTTGAACTATTGACACCATAATCGATAAAGGTAATCTATTGACCAAGGTTTATGTCTCTTTGTAGTAAGAAGGCAAAAGGATAACATATTTTCATGTTTGCTCTTCTTAAAAGAGGAGACCTTTTCCACACTTATCGTCATCATTTCCTGTGTTACATTATTATAAATCTTCGCGGCTGAAATTGTGGCTGGGTCTTAACTCGGAGATGACTAGTCTTTAGACAGTTTCTCGGAGTGACTATTGGCATGCCGCTGTAATTGTAAGTTGTAATATCAGTGTTCAAACTGGTGCTTGTTATTTTCGCTGTGAAGTTTAATGTTTTATTTGGGTTTTACGGCGCACCAACACAGTATAGGCTATATGGCGTCATATTCTATTATTCCAAATTTAACCTTAGATGGGAATTTTGTAGATAGATGAAAATGAATCAAACAGGACTACAAATTTTGGTTGCACATCGAAATAAAAACATGAGGTATGGAATCAAAATTTGCATATCTGCTGGAATCACAGAGTTACTGCAAAACCAAGTGTTAAGACCCTATTAGTCGCCTCTTACGATCATGCAAGGGTACGGCAGTGGTTCCAATTCATTTCATACACAGATCGTCCCAGAACCACATGGGGCCATCTGCAAACAGAAAAATACATCATTTGGGCCAATGGAATTACACGCCTTGTCTATCTAATGACCATAAATGCTGAAAATATGCACGTTTTTCAATATCAATACTCAGTACACCAAACTGCGATACACAGTACAAATATTACTTTGAAAACTAAATACACAGTACACCGTCGACGCTCATTTATCACCGATTTCTCCGTGATTTGAACATTTACAAAGCTGAAATTTTGCACATTTGTTTTTGTATGTAACTAAATAAATCGTACGATTCAGATTTCCCCCACAATGCAAATAGGTTATGGTATCGGGACAAATGTGTTTACGGCATGCATTTATCAAATGTCATTTTATAACAAACTTTAGCATTCCTACTTAATTTTACGCTTGTGAGAGCATAAACACAGTATCTAGTTATGAAAAGTAATGCTCTTTTCTTCTGTAGTAGCATAATACAATAGTAAATCGGGGTTTTACTTACCTTGTTGACGAAAAATAATCACGTTTTCGGAAAACCCCTTGTCACTAAATGGCAATATCCGGTGTACGCATCCTCACCGTGACAAACGAGTGCAGTAAAATGATAGAAGTAACAAACAGACACACACATTACATGAAGGAGGAACACTGTAGAGTACCGCCATAGAACGGTCGTGTGAAGCTTAAACTAGTTTACTGTCACTAAATCGCCCTATGACACCCACCATGTTCCTATATTACAAGACAATGTAAATAAAATTATTCCACTTCAGATGAATCCCTTACACACAGAACTTTTAACGACAGTAACACATTGTAAAATACAAATTCTAATATGCATTTTTCTGTCAAAACACTCTTACGCTAGAATGACGTCACGTTAATGTGCGGTGACGTCAATGTTTTTGTTGCAACCAAGAATGAGCGCTACTATATTTTATCTACTGTTTTAGATTAATGGCCTAATAATCGAAATAATTTATAGCAAAACCATGTTTTAACACTATTTATACACTCGGACGGTAATACGTGAAATTATTACGCCCGACGAATAACCGCCCATAGTGCATTAACAGTGTTAAAACGTTCTTTTGCTATAAATTGTTTCTTATTAATATTCATTTATAGATATGTCAATCAAAACCCATGGAACCGAAAGCATAAGCACTCGATGACTTTGCAGAAGCCACAGCAACCAGTCCGTCTCAATTTGTGAATTTAAGAGCTAGCTACTACGGAGTTCCCTGCCTGTCCCGCCCTTGCACAATCACAGGTAAAAGCGAAGTTACCAATTGTAAAAAGAGTTGAAAATTAAACATGCAGCGTATCTTGGAACAATAGTCATAACCTCTCGCAATTAAACGTTTGATTATTTTGATAAACTATATTCTAAAATGACTAAGTTTGTAAATCACATCTCCATAAAAATCAAATTGTGAAATAGGGGTCATGCATATTTATGAAAATAGTCCGACAGCATACAATACGGAAGGTACAATACGAGAGATAATCCTAAGAGGACATTGGAAAAAGTCACGAACTTGTGTAGTAACCAAATTCTGATTTACCTATCATATTTCAAAATTTCAATGATACTTATGTTTTTGTTAGGGTGAGGTGACCATATTAATTAATGCATACGCGAGTTGCGAACGAATATGAATTTAAGGTCCGTGTTTTGGATACAGTTTTGTTATATTTGCTGGGATTTTGGAATCATGGGTTCCATTCAATATCCGTGCAATAGAATTCCGCTTAAGTCAGGGTTAGGGAGTGTGAGGGGTGCTGCACTTCCATTATCGCTCATGAACAGGCTCGGTCAAACCGTGTCTGCTATTATTTTGCTTGGTTGCATTCTATGATTTGTTTGTTTGTTTTGGGTTTAACGCCGTTTTTCAACAGTATTTCAGTCATGTAACGGCGGGCAGTTAACCTAACCAGTGTTCCTGGATTCTGTACCAGTACAAACCTGTTCTCCGCAAGTAACTGCCAACTTCCCCATATGAATCAGAGGTGGAGGACGAAGGATTTCAGACACAATGTCTTTTATCAAATCGTCACGGAGAACGACCGCGCGATCCGTAGACCGACGTTCTCCCTATTGAACTAAGCGGGCGGGTTTGCATTCTATGCATCCAAAGGAACTTCTTATAGGGTGCTCAGACTTTTTCACCTTCCATATTGATATTATTGCGGATAAACTCCTTTTTTTCACCTGTTGCTGCCTTATTGATGTATGTGTTCTAAGCATAAAATCTGCGATAAGATAATTTTCTTGCTTTCCGCTTTTCCCTGAATAGTCAGGAAGTGCTGCTTCATTACCAACTAAGCACGTTGATATCTTTAACATACAAGAAAGTAGTATTATTATAGGAAAGACTGAGAGTGTGTGTACCATGTGATACATTCTTTTACCAAAGGTTGAATAAGTTGAATAATCATATAGAAGAAAGGAAATCATTCTAGTTATTTTTTTCAAATAAACGCCTATCTTTTATACTGGACAATATTTGTGTGTGTGTGTGTGTGTGTGTGTGTGTGTGTGCGTGTGCGTGTGCGTGTGTGTGCGCGTGCGTGCGTGTGTGTGTTCGGGTTTAACGTCTTTTTCAACAATTTTCAGTCATATAAACGACGGTGTCTATTTGTAGCAGTGAGCACAATGCCCAATTTTATAGTGCTGCCTCACTGGAATATCATGCCGTAGACACATGACATGATACCCCACACAGTCACATTATACTTACACCGGGCTGACCAGTCCTAGCACTACCCTCTTAATGCTGAGCGCCAAGCGAAGAAGCTGCTAGTACCATTTTTTTACGTCTTTGGTATGACTCGGCCGGGGATCGAACCCACGACCTCCCGCACTCGAAGCGGACGCTCTACCACTAGGCTACCGAGGCGATATTTAACAATTTACTAGACAAATTATATGTTGAAGTTAAAGCATTCTTAGAGTCGGATTACTACAATGGAGTCGAAATTCGATCAAAAACAGTTTAGTAACCTGATATTGAAAATGCATTGCAATGACAAGAAAGGACAGCAAAATGTATACCAAAATACATTGGTCCGTTAACAGTATCATTTAGTCTGCAAGGAAATATTACTTACTAGTGTGAATTGAATTCAAATACATTCGCAATGTTTCTAGACACAGCGGGTGCTTTTGATAATGTTAGGCATCACGGATATTTTTATGATATTGAAGAAATTTGAAATACCGGGATGGTTTTTCAAAGTGTTTACAAACAGACTGGTCATACTGGGCGTGTTCTGGTAATCGGAACTATATCTGAAAATTTCAAAATTCTGCAATGTATTGGTCAAGCGGGTAATATTATCAACGTGGCTATATCTTTTTTTTATATATATGAACCGCTCCATTCATTCCAGTCAGAGTAAAAACGGGCCATCCGAAAGCAAACACAGAAAAAGAACAAGAGAATGATTGTTCGTATATATATTGACAATTTTAATAATTCTTTGACCTTGATTCATTTCGAACAGTTTCAAACCTTTAATCAAATATATACACGTGAAAGTAACGCATAAATAGAAAGAAATATGTAGTTTTAAGCAAATATTGAAGGTCTTCAAGACTGCTTCAAATGGAAATGTTTATGCTTATATCAAAGCGCAAAGATAAAAAATAAGATTGAGTTTATTATGAAAAGTTTTAATTCGATATGATTTAGCGCTGTTAACAACTGCGCTATACAGGCAGTCTGGACAACACGAAACATTTTTGCAAGCTTACTGTACTGTCATGAGACTTACATGAAAACCTGGTTTTGCCAAAAGAGCTTTTTCGGCGTGCCGTATTAAGCACGGTTTTATGACCTCGTATGACCTTATGCCGCCTGAATAATGTACCAATCGGATTGCTTGGTAAGGTATTCTCGGTATTTTCAGCCATAATGAGAGATTTTGTAAGAGTGGCGCTGATTGGAGGAAAGGCTGAAAATGCTTCTCTCTGAGTCATGTGTGACACTGAGTGAAATGACAACGCGTTCGTCATCTATAACCTCTATAAGTACAGCACCATCGGGTTGTATGCGTACCACTTGAACAGGTGTGCGTAACCAAATATTCATCTGCTCATCCGGACACATTTCTGTTGTGTTAAGTTTTCTTGTTAAGTTATTTCTGTTTTGTTAAGTTTCCTTTCCATAAGTTTTGTTTTTACAAGAAGGTTATTTGTTTTATACAGTCATTACCCCTTACCATGCATTACAGCAACAATTTCTAACCAGTGCAAATCATTACTAACCAGCAACAACACGTCCGATACTGTTAAATTTTAGACTCTAAATTTTAAATTAATCTTTCCGGTGAAAACAGTACTGTACATATTCTGTATGATAGACAAATTTGATAATAAGCTGAAGTAGGGTAAGGGTTCATGTTGCTTCCAACAATCCCAGAAATAAAGTATAGAACGTATTTCAATATTGTTTGCTTACTGTTACCATCTTTTAAGCACCAAAGGCTCAAAGTGAGCTTTTGTGATTGTTTGGTGTCCGTCGTGTGTCCCTCCACAATTTCTAAACACAGACTTCTTCAGAACTACTGTCCTCATTTATACAAAACTTCACAGAGGCCCCTTTCAACATTGCCAAAAGATTTAAAATACAGGTTTCTGCACATATATAACTTGTGCTTCAGTTACATCACGCCGAGCATCTTTTTTACAGATATTTCTTGTTAAGAATACACATGTTAAAGGAGAAACATTTACCTTTTCTCTAATGATAATAAGAAATGTAACTTTAACCTGAATTTTATTCACTGCTTCATTATGGAACAACTAGCAGACATTCTGTAAGGTAAAATCCTGACACCTTACATGTTACTGCTTGCTCAACTGAGACAGTCGCAATCAAAGACACATCACAGTTACAGTAACCAGGATTCAAACACATATCCTTCGGCACTATAAGAAAACATCTTATTCCTCTCGACGTAAATTTCAAGAAGTATTACCGATTTAAATATGTATATGTATGTTAAAATAAAAGGAACAAATGCCATGTATCCAGCAAGTAAATTTTATTACCTTGATATGTAAGTGTCAAGAAATATACAAACATTATAAAGAAATTTAATTTATCACAAATTCTTACAGAATCCAGGGCCCAGTTGTTTGAAACTTTAACCGGCTGTTAACCTAACCACCGGGTAAAATTTGACTAACAATATTAGTCGTGATTGGAAACACTATTTTGATATTTTTATTTGACTTTATAGACATATTAGTGTTCATAATGCTTAACTCATGCATTTAAAATGTTGAAATATAACACTAAAAAATAATCGACCGTTAGCTTAACAACCTGTTAACACTTCGAACAACTGGGCCCCGTTCTTAAACTTTTCGTAATTTGTGTCAATACATTAGGAACATAGCTGAGGATGACAAACAGGCCGTCTTAAGAGAGTTATCGCGCAACTAATGTTTTTTATCATCAATCGCTGCAGTGAGTGTGTGACGCAATTATATATGTACAAGGACAGAAAGCAAGCAACAGGCATGCGAAATAAAATTTGAACATGGTGAGAATTGTTTTTCATTGTAATTACTTTTATCACTTGTATTTTTTATATTTGAAAATATATACAACTGGTGTCCATTAAAGTCAACATTTTATCCATTCTCTCTTCGTTCCAAATCTTTAGATTGGTGTGACAATCGCAATATTTTATCTATCCTGTATCTGTTCCAGAACTATGAGCGGTTCACAAAAATTATTGTAAGAATCACAGCATCGTGTCCATTCTTGATCCATTTAAGAACCGTGAGCGGTCCGCGAAGGTTGTTGTGAGAACCGCAACGTTTTATTTACTACACCTATACTATCTTTCATAAACAACAATCTTAATACAGCAAACAGATATTGTGGAAAAACAAGCATGACCTGACATGAGGAAAACAAGACCTGACATGGGTATGGCTAGAAAAACAAACATGACTTGATAAGATATTGAATAGATATGCAAGGAAATTCTGACACAGTCATGGCTTGGAAAATAAACATTGCCTGATATGACATTGGAGTTAAAAGGAAAACAAGGCCTGACATGAGTAAGAATAGGAAATCAAACATTGCCTGAGATGACATTGCATTGAGATACAAACAAGACCTAACATGGGTATAGCTAGAAAAATAAACTTGTCTTGATATGATATTGGATAGATATGCAAACGAGACCTGGAATGGTCATCGCTAGAAAACAAACACGACCTGAAATGATATTGGCTGGATAAGCATGGCCATGGCTAGAAAAACAAATATGACCTAATTTGACATTGGATGGATATGTAAACAAGACCTGACATTGTCATGGCAGGAATAACAAATATGACCTGATAAGGCATTTGATTGATATGCTAACAATACCTGATATGGTTGTGGCTAGAAAAACAAACTTGGCTGGAAAAACGTTAAAAAGCAAATAAAATCTCACAAAAACCTGTTCAGAAAAGAAGTATTAGTGCCCATACATCAGCTTACCTGGGAAAGCTTATATCAGCTTATATGACCTTCATATATTACCTTCATAATCTTTCACAACCTTTCTAGAAATACGAAAAGCAAACACAACTTCACATGTGTTTGGCTCGAAACGCCAGTGCGGCCTCACAACAACTCGCGGACTGGTTCACTGGGGGCTCATGTAACAAACAAGTGACGTTTCACGCACCAAGTCTGTTCCGTTATCTGACAAACAGGTTTGAAAACTATCTATGATTTTAAATCGTTGTCGCCAAGAGAGTACGATATCTTTGTGAAAATGTGGTGTTATTTTTTTGTGAAAGTATAAACACTCGATGTTGGTTTTCACAATTATACACTTTTACAGATTTTAAAAGAATGTTAAAGGGTAATACAGGTGTATACTAATAATGTCAAATTATATTGCAAAATGTTTTTGCCACCATATGGACAAAGTTTGAGTTAACATCTTTTACATCTAAAACGTATTGGGAAAAATACTTGAAGGGTATCTTTAAAAACTATATGATTATATCGTGCACTCTTAAAGCAAAGGTCAGTAAAATATTTCATTAAATATATTCTTCTGTTTTATCAAGTATTAATGTATTATAATTTTACTAAAATATTCAGCAGTCCTTCTTTTGTTAAAGACATCAATTTAGTTTACTATATATCAAAGTGGGTTTAGTTTACTATTTACCAACGTGGGTTTAGTTTACTATATATCAAAGTGGGAATAGTTTACTATTTATCAAAGTGGGTTTAGTTTACTATTTATCAAAGTGGATTTAGTTTACTATTTATCAACGTTGGTTTAGTTTACTATTTGTCAACGTGGATTTAGTTTACTATCCATCAACGTGGGTTTAGTTTACTATATATCAAAGTGGGTTTAGTTTACTATTGATCAACGTGGGATTAGTTTACTATTTGTCAAAGTGGGTTTAGTTAACTATTTATCAAAGTGGATTTAGTTTACTATTTATAAAAGTGGGTATACTTTACTATTTATCAACGTGGGTTTAGTTTACTATTTATCAAAGTGGGTTTAGTTTATTATTTATCAACGTGGGTTCAGCTTACTATTTATCAAAGTCGGTTCAGCTTACAATTTATCAAAGTTGGTTTAGTTTACTATTCATCAACGTGGGTTTAGCTTACTGTTATCAAAGTGGGTTTAGTTTACTATTTATCAATGTGGATTTAGTTTACTGTTTATCAACGTGGGCTTAGTTTACTATTTATCAACGTGGGCTTAGTTTACTATTGATCAAAATGGGTTTAGTTTACTATTTATGAACGTGGGTTTAGTTTACTATTTATCAAAGTGGGTTTAGTTTACTATTGATCAAAGTGGGTATAGTTTACTATTTATCAAAGTTGGTTTAGTTTGCTATTGATCAAAGGGGATTTAGCTTACTATTGATCAAAGTGGGCAAATGTTACTATTTATCACAGCGGGTTTAGTTTACTATTGATCAAAGTGGGTTTAGTTTACTATTTATCAAAGTGGGTATAGTTTACGATTTATCAAAGTGGGTTTAGCTTACTATTTATCAAAGCGGTATAGTTTACTATTTATCACAGTGGGTATAGTTTACTATTGATCAAAGTGGGTTAGTTTACTATTGATAATGTGGTTGAGCTTACTATTTATCAAGTGGGTAAACTTACTATTTATCAGTGGGTTTAGTTTAGTATTTATCAAGTGGGTACGTTTACTATTTATAAAGTGGGTATAGCTTACTTTTTATTAAGTGGGTTAGCTTATATTTCTCAAAGTGGTATAGTTTACTATTTATCACAGTGGGTTTAGTTATTATTTATCAAAGTGGTATATTTATATTTATTAAGCGGTTTAGCTTACTATTATCAAGTGGGTTAGCTTACTATTTATCAAAGTGGTTTATTTACTATTATCAAGTGGGTTTATTTACTATTTATCAAAGTGTTTTATATTACTATTGATCAATGGGGTTAGTTATATTTAAGTGGGTTTAGTTTACTATTATCAAAGTGGTTTAGTTTCTATTATCAATGGTTTAGTTTACTATTATCAAAGTGGGTTAGTTACTATTTATCAAGTGGATTTATTTACTATTTATAAAGTGGTTGTTTATTTTACAATTTATCATTGGTTTAGACTTTATCAAGTGGTTTAGTTTACTATTATCAAAGTGGGTTTATTTACTATTTATCAAGTGGTTAGTTTACTATTGATCAAATGGGTTTAGTTTACTATTATAAACGTGGGTTTAGTTACTATTTATCAAAGTGGTTTAGTTTACTATTATCAAAGTGGGTATAGTTTACTATTTATCAAAGTGGTTTAGTTGCTATTGATCAAAGGGGTTTAGTTAACTATTGATCAAAGTGGAAATTTACTATTTATAAACGGGTTTAGTTTACTATTTGATCAAAGTGGGTTTAGTTTACTATTTATCAAAGTGGGTATAGTTTACGATTTATCAAAGTGGGTTTAGCTTACTATTTATCAAAGCGGGTTTAGTTTACTATTTATCAACAGTGGGTATAGTTTACTATTGATCAAAGTGGGTTTAGTTTACTATTGATCAATGGGATTAGCTTACTATTATCGAAGTGGGTAAACTTTACTATTTATCACAGTGGGTTTAGTTTAGTATTTATCAAAGTGGGTTACGTTTACTATTTATAAAGTGGGTATAGCTTACTTTTATTAAAGTGGGTTTAGCTTACTATTTCATCAAAGTGGGTATAGTTTACTATTTATCACAGTGGGTTTAGTTAATATTTATCAAAGTGGGTATAGTTTACTATTTATTTAAGCGGGTTTAGTACTTTATACTATTTATCAAAGTGGGTTAGTTAAGTTTTATCTAAGTTTTATATTACAAAGTGGGTTTTAGTTTATAATGATCAAATGTGGGTATAGTTTACTATTTATCAAAGTGGGTTAAGTTTACTATTATCAAAGTGGGTTTAGCTTACTATTTTCAACGTGGGTTTAGTTTACTATTTATCACAGTGGTTTAGTTAACTTATTTATCAAAGTGGTTTAGTTTACTATTTATTAAGTGGGTTTAGTTTACTATTTATCAAAGTGGGTTAGCTTACTATTTATCAAGTGGGTTTAGTTAATATTTATCAACGTGGTTTAGTTTACTATTTATCAAAGTTGTTTTAGTTTACTAATGATCAATGTGGGTTTAGTTTACTATTTATCAAAGTGGGTTTAGTTTACTATATATCAAAGTGGGTTTAGTTTACTATTGATCAACTTGGGTTTAGTTTACTATTAATCAAAGTGGGTTTAGTTAACTATTTATCAAAGTGGATTTAGTTTACTATTTATAAAAGTGGGTATACTTTACTATTTATCAAAGTGGGTTTAGCTTACTATTTATCAAAGTGGGTTTAGTTAACTATTTATCAAAGTGGATTTAGTTTACTATTTATAAAAGTGGGTATACTTTACTATTTATCAACGTGGGCTTAGTTTACTATTGATCAAAGTGGGTTTAGTTTACTATTTATAAACGTGGGTTTAGTTTACTATTTATCAAAGTGGGTTTAGTTTACTATTGATCAAAGTGGGTATAGTTTACTATTTATCAAAGTTGGTTTAGTTTGCTATTGATCAAAGGGGATTTAGCTTACTATTGATCAAAGTGGGCAAATGTTACTATTTATCACAGCGGGTTTAGTTTACAATTGATCAAAGTGGGTTTAGTTTACTATTTATCAAAGTGGGTATAGTTTACGATTTATCAAAGTGGGTTTAGCTTACTATTTATCAAAGCGGGTATAGTTTACTATTTATCACAGTGGGTATAGTTTACTATTGATCAAAGTGGGTTTAGTTTACTATTGATCAATGTGGATTGAGCTTACTATTTATCGAAGTGGGTAAACTTTACTATTTATCACAGTGGGTTTAGTTTAGTATTTATCAAAGTGGGTACAGTTTACTATTTATTAAAGTGGGTATAGCTTACTTTTTATTAAAGTGGGTTTAGCTTACTATTTCTCAAAGTGGGTATAGTTTACTATTTATCACAGTGGGTTTAGTTAATTATTTATCAAAGTGGGTATAGTTTACTATTTATTTAAGCGGGTTTAGCTTACTATTTATCAAAGTGGGTGTAGCTTACTATTTATCAAAGTGGGTTTAGTTAAGTATTTATCAACGTGGGTTTAGTTTACTATTTATCAAAGTTGTTTTAGTTTACTAATGATCAATGTGGGTATAGTTTACTATTTATCAAAGTGGATTTAATTTACTATTGATCAACATGGGTTTAGCTTATTATGTATTAACGTGGGTTTAGTATACTATTTATCAAAGCAGATTTAGCTTACTATTTATCAAAGTGGATTTAGTTTTCTATTTATCACAGTAGGTTTAGTTTACTATTCATCAACGTGGGTTAAGTTTACTATTTATCAACGTGGATTTATTTCACTATTTATCAACGTGGGTTTAGTTTACTATTTATCAAAGTGGTGGGTTTAGTTTACTATTTATCAACGTGGATTTAGACTGTTTATCAACGTGGGTTTAGTTTACTATTTATCAAAGTGGGTTTAGTTTACTATATATCAAAGTGGGTTTAGTTTACTATTGATCAACTTGGGTTTAGTTTACTATTAATCAAAGTGGGTTTAGTTAACTATTTATCAAAGTGGATTTAGTTTACTATTTATAAAAGTGGGTATACTTTACTATTTATCAAAGTGGGTTTAGCTTACTATTTATCAAAGTGGGTTTAGTTAACTATTTATCAAAGTGGATTTAGTTTACTATTTATAAAAGTGGGTATACTTTACTATTTATCAAAGTGGGTTTAGCTTACTATTAATCAAAGTGGGTTTAGTTTACTATTTATAAACGTGGGTTTAATTTACTATTTATCAAAGTGGGTTTAGTTTACTATTTATCAACATGGATTTAGCTTACTATTTATTAAAGCTGGTTTAGTTTTACTATTGATCAAAGTGGGTTTAGTTTACTATTTCTTAAAATGGATTTAGTTTACTATTGATCAATGTTGGTTTAGTTTATTATTTACCAAAGTGGGTATAGTTTACTATTTATCAAAGTGGATTTAGTTTTCTATTTATCAAAGTGGGTATAGTTTACTATTTATCAAAGTGAATTTAGCTTACTATTTATCAAAGTCGATTTAGTTTACTATTATCAAAGTGGCAGTACTGACAAACTGACAAGTTCATATACTTTTAGTAAATATAAGGAACGTTTCCGCCCAATTGCATCTTAGATCATATTAATACATCCCTCATTTACCTATTTGGCTAACTAACTGAACGGTACAGCAGTTGTTAATATACCGTAGTGCACTGGATATGAAACTTCAATATATTGTGGCACATGCAAAATAATGTGACGTAATGTAGGCGCCCTTTGTATATTCTGACTGTTATTTTTTTTTTAATTTGTAGTTTTTCAGATTTAATATGCATTGTATAAATATCTTCTAGATTCATTAGACAAATAGCGGATAATTTTGTTATGACAGCATACTAATCCGACATAAAAAGTATTGAAACGCACCTGTTTATTCACGATTTGTCAACATACAAGTAACCGACTAGAATTACAAAGTCTGTTGAGATAAAATAATATGTAAGAATGTTAATTTCTTTCTTTATACTGACACTGATATTTTCTCAGAAAACCATTTTATCTCTACTCTCATTTCAACAGCGTTGAGTCAGAGGTAAGAGATTTTGTTTTTCAGAGAGTGCTATTAGAGAGGATTGATTTTATGGCCTAACGACTGATGCGTGAACGTTGTTACCTACTTATATATATATATAGTTTCAAACATGTTTCATCAGATACGCAATACTACGTGAAATATGACTTGTTTGTTACATTGCCCCCACACTAGGCCCGGTACGTCCTGACCTTTTCCTTAATGTAATTGTTGCAAACTGGACAACGAGTAATGTTTTCAGAGCATTTATGGCAAATGCGGTGATGTGCACATGGCAAAAATAGTATATCCGGTTCTTCCTTGACACACAACATACATTGGACCATCTGGGAAAGTCGCTCATTTTCTTCAGCAATTGCTTGCAAATCTATATAAAAATATGATAGAGACATTCAAGAAAGTGCATTTTGGACTATATGTATCTAAGCAAACTTTCTGTAACAAATACTGTTATGTATATATTCTCAGTAACTACTTATTTATAAAATCAATGTTTCTGTTAAATATTGATAAACACTCCTAAACCAATAGATTTTTAGAGGTATTTTCCAACATTCATACATGCAAGTCTATTGTGTTCTCTCAAGTATTCATATATTTTTGTTCTATATTTATTATTTTTCTATAATATTGACTGATCTTTCTTCCAGTGGCCCCACCTGATTTCGCACCAGGTAAACGTTATTTTGTACTGTCGCTACATTATTGATAATATTCAAATTGAACAAATTCATTCTGTTTGTTTAATATAGGTATCATATTGTCAGTGGAATGTTATGTAAAGCTGGTTTATTCAAATAGAAAAATTACCTCCCGGTCATTATTCTATAGAAAAAGTGACCCCCCGGTCATAGTATTATGACCTCCAGATCATAGTACTATGACTCCCCCACGTGAAGTAAACTGAACCTCACGAAGAATATTGACTCCCATAAAAAAACGACCCCCGGTCATTTGGTCAAATTTAGTGATAACTCATGTATCTAAGGCCTAATTGCTGCATTTTATGCCCCCACTCGGGGGAGGGGGGCATATAGATTTGCCCTTGTCCGTCCTTCCTTCCGTTTGACCATTAGCCCCAGATACCATCACTTGACACAGAAATCAGAGCATTCCGCAACGGGAAAAGGGATTCTATTTCTAGACGCTGTATCTTGGTGTATACATTTTTTTTTCAGGAAAATAACAATTCACAATACGTTCACAAAACACACCAGTGTCAATAATCCCTGCAAACTGCGGTATGAAGTAATTCTTCAGAAGAAAACTGCACAAGAAACTGCTAGCATACAATTTAGTATTAATAGAAGTTGCAATACTTAGCAGTGGCAGTAAAGTACGGTAGCGGCAACAATAGAAAGTAGTAGTAGTAGTGGCAGTTGCAGTAGCAGCAGCAGCAGAGGAATAAGTGACAGCAACAACAGCAGCAGGAGAAGAAGAGGTAGATGTACAAGACGTATTAGTGGAAGCAGGTATAGTAGCATCAGAAGTAGCAGTTGTAGTAGTAGTAGTAGTAGTAGTAGTAGAAGTAGTAGTAGTAGTAGTAGTAGTAGAAGAAGAAGAAGTACATGTAGTAATAGCAATAGAAGTAGCGGCACCAGCAGTAGTAGTACAATCAAAATGTTAACTATTGGCAATGGAGGGTATTAGAGTTGTAGATCTAGTAAAATTGTCCGTTAGGTTTGGTGGGGATCACTTTTTAATAGATATTATCGTCGAAAGTCTTTTTAGGAGTCGGTGTTTTACACGGAAAGAGTAACTTTTTTAAATAGAATAATGTCCGGGAATCGATATTGTATGAGAGTTCGAATGTAGTAATTTCGGCAGTGAGTATTTTACATGGAAGGAGTCACTTTTTCTATAGAATAATAACGGGGGTTGTTATTCTATGAGATTCGAAGGGAGTCATCTTTAGGGAGTCAGTATTTTACTTGGAGGGGGTCAGTTTTCCTATAGAATAATGACCGGGGGTCGTTATTCTATAGAGTTTTCAAAGGGAGTCAGTTTTTTATAAGGGGAGTCAATATTTTACAGGAAAGGAGTCACATTTTCTATAGAATAATGACCGGGGGGTGGGGTCGAAATACATTATTACACCGGCACAGTGGTTCCCTAATCCTGATCATTGGAATTGTGAGGATGTCCCAACACCTCATAATGTGGAACTCTGTCCGACGAGCTACTACTTAACAAATAAAATAAAATTATGCAAATCAACACAGCTCCGAACGCATGAAACACTAAAAGTTGTACAAAATATATGATTCTTGTGCTGTAATTGACAGCATAATCGATAAAGGCAAAGACTATTAGTGATCTAATAATTTAGACATTATATAACATAGACATACAATCTTTTGTTCTAAACTTGCACCTTGACCCGTCCAACCAAAGGCGTGAAGTTGAATATCGTTTCATTAAGGTAATTAGAACAAACCTGTTTGACTGGCCTTAATGCCACATCAAAATTATTAGTATATTAATGCAAAATGTTTGTAAATATTCACAATTTCACGTTGTGATGTTATCGTTCTTAGCAGTGGGGTACAGTTTATTTCAAAATATTAACGCAGCTGTATAAATCATTCCCTCAGTGATATTTCAATTGATCATCATTGTTTACGGATATGTATTTTACATGTTCAGTTTCAGTTACCTTCGGGATCACTTTCCGCTGAATTAGCTGTATCAGTTGCTTTGTGTTGTATATCAAGTATCGTGTTCACAATAGCTTCAACACTGGGATTAGTATCACCTAATCAATCATAAAATCATATGCTACAAATGATATATAAACAGAGAACAGAACATATTTTTGTTCGGTTTAATTCATTTAAGTCATTCAGACACTGTTATATATATGCTTGAGGAAGACCCCCTCTTTGCATTATTTCATAACACACGGACACCTGGATTGAGCCACCGATCTTCCGTGAAAGACGTCTATAACCGAGCGAAGTTTCGAACCAACATCCGAAAAGAGTAAGTGATTCGAGCCAGTGATCTAGTCACTAGGTCATGGTGGCCCATAATTAATCAAACCAGAGGGAGTGTTATTGTTATACATGCTATTATTATGGCATTTTCACATTTTGTTGTTTACTATCGACAACTTTAGATTGTGCTTGCATAAAACTGAAGTAAATCAAAGTGTCTATTTATTTGGCATGCTGTCAGTTTTAACAGTCATGTTTCTATGATACTTTGGAATCATACCATTTTTCTTCAATTCTGCTTTCGCTGTTTCCACGTCACGTTCTGTATAACCCATTCCTGTAACCTGGCTTACTTTTCTAGAATCTGAAATTTCATTGAAAATCCTCTTCATTTGTAAAATATTTCTAATTGGACTTTTTTTATGAATTACGTTTTAAAAAAAGAAAACGGTAGTACAGTGAAACATAATTTATGATACACGTGTCTCTTTATACGGTTTAAACGTAACGTTTTATATGAAAGGAAAAAACTCAGCAACGTTTGTAATAACGTTTTTCGTAACAATTAGATTTCAATTGTAGATATCTGATATTCCTAACAGAGAAATTGCCATTAAGATTTACAGCGTTACAATAAAACGATGATATTCTTTGATTTCCGAATATATAATTAGTCTTAAATTACAAAAATATGTTGGCAAAATGAGGCGAAGTAAATAATAATTTTTGCTGTGATTCAGTAGCCTCAAACAAGGCCAGTGCAGCATAAAGTTGTTGTTGTTTTTATTTTTCAAAATATAGATGACGTAGAATTTACCAAAGAACATTAAAAAGACGTCTTTTATGAACATTTGGAATCTCTGCCGTCTTCCCTGGAAAGAACCAATACTGACCTCCTAGTTAAGTGGGAGACACACAAGAAAATCTCACAAATTTCAAAACTCAAGAGCATCTCAGAAATATCCATTGTCTGAACCAGGATTCGAACCCCGGGCTTTTTAGATTGACGGTCAAGTGTGTTACCTATAGACCACCGGTTTTGACAAACAAACATTAAAATATGCAATCTGACGTATAAATTAGGCTCATGAAATTTACGCCATGTTATCATACTTTGTGTTTGTAAATGTTCACAAAAATGTCCTTATTAAAGTTTTTAATGTTATACAGAATATGTACTGAAAGCGTAGGAACCTGAACATATCTGATATACGTAGTGATCAATTTTTGGCTCAATATTAGGATCTTCCTGGAGGCGAGGCGTGTACCGGGTCTGTCTCCCTCTAAATACTTCTTCGTGATGCATATTTCAATATATTCTCTTGTTTTCGAACATGCAGTTGCGTGTATTTAAATTTGATCTTAAACTAGACCGAGTGATATTATCTGTTTTTAAAAATAGATAAAGGTCATAAAGACTAAAATATAGACGGATCATAAAGACAAATTGTTTCATGGAAAAGAAACCTTGATATTGATTTAGATACTGCGTAAATATGTGACAAAACCCGTAAATTACTAGCTAATAAATTGTTTCTGACGTGGTGTTAAAATGGGAAAATGAAAATAAATATTGCAATACTAGCTGGTAGCTAGCAAACAAACGCATGCATTCATCTGAGAAAAAGTGTACTACTCTCAATTTATACTAACGATGCAAGTTAAAAAGCGTTCCTCTTTCATATCAGCCCCACGCCACGGTCCGTTTCAAACACAAACATTATTTTCCACAATGTCAACTTCAGTTCAATTTGGTACAGGGCTATCTTGAATGATATTTTGTTTACGTTTACTGTACCGTTGCCACAACATATGTGAGTGGTGTGAATGGCAAAATACGTATTTCGCAGATGAGTGAGGTGTGTAAAATAAAAGTAGAATGACTGGAAGTATTGATATCGAACGGCGCTAGCTGTAAATACTAACAGAGACAATCACACATTTTGTACTTACCGTTACTGCTAGAAATGTCAAGACTGTCCATTGGCAGTAACGCGGAGGCTTCTGGTTCCTGTATTGCCTGAGAAGTGTCACCTTGTGCACCCTATAATAGTATCGCATTTAATTTTTAGTGTTGAAATAGCAACCGATTCATGTGTGGGATTGAAAGTTTTATTATATACTGTGCAAGTGAGAACTCAATGATATTTTTTTTTCGAGCAAAATTGTGGTTATTGTTCAAATTCCTTCAAGTGTCAGAACAGTTTACTGTGTTTGGCCAATAAAAGCTATAAAGCACGAGTAGTACATCGCCGAAATCAACGACTTTTATTATTTTCTACAGTTAAATGGAGTCAGTGGTGGAGTGGTCAGTAGGTTGTTCTACAGAGCTAGCAATCCGGGTTCAACTGACTGATAACCCGACTAGTTTTCACTGCTAACTGATTTCTTCAATTGGTATTATTTCCAGAAATGTCAGCCTAAATTGGGTGCTGCGAGGGCTCAGCTGGAAATAAGTTGCTCTTGCCATTTTTTGACTTCGCACGTTGAATAAGAAAGACTTACCTTTGCCTTTTACAGCTTGTAGTTTGGCAAAAAAAAATCCAAAAATCTTTAATGATATGTATGATATATCTAAACGTCGGATGATCGAACATTACTACTACATTAAGTGTATTTAGCCACCTCATTTCTAAAGATGTAAACTAATATCAGAATATGGATACCTAAATTTAAAACACTGTGTTACATGCATTGTTTCTGAAAGAGATACGCTCTCATCATCCAACAAAAAACAAAAAATAAACTTTAATGATATGTATGATATATCTTAACGTCGGATGATCGAAAATTACTACAACATTAAGTGTATTTAGCCACCTCATTTCTAAAGATGTAAACTAATATCAGAATATGGATACCTAAATTTAAAACATTGTGTTACATGCATTGTTTCTGAAAGAGATACGCTCTCATCATCCAGGCATGTGAAATATCGCAACGAAGATAGATAATCAGCTCGAAAACAAACGGAAAACCAATTTTGAATATTTTAAGTTGTTTTGGTTTAATGTTTTATGCAAACATGTTTGTCGTAAATTCTAACATAAGTGAATATTGATCATTATCGTAACACGTATAATACGTTTTCTCAGATATCGGCCGGGTATATTACTAAAAAATGACAAAACCCAAAACTAATTCCAACATAAAGTTTTATTGATGATTTATAACCTTAAGTTCCGTATGCAATGCAGAAAAAAGTCCTCAAAAGAAAGCCAAGCCAAACTTAGATGCAATATAGTGTATGCAGAACGGGGATCCCGTGCGATCGGAAAAAAGATTAATGGCGACATAGACCAAACTGTTAGACAATGTATGAAGGTCACAAAAGACATGTCGCCAGTCTAAGTTCCGCGACTGGACCGATCTATGACGTCATCAAAATGGCGGCCAAGTTTGAAAATATAACTTTGCGTATCTCATAATTTACTTAAGCTACACAACAAAACTTCATCTTATTATCTTTTGATAATACATCCTAGAATATGTACTGTCAATGTAATAACAGTATTGAAGTAAATAAACAATTAAACAATGTGAAATAATCAAAATCCATCTTACCCCACCCACTGTATTTCAATAGATTATCTTCTTGTTGAATATATTTGTTTTATATATGCTATACCATTAAAATATACGAATATCATCATATGGTGTTGTTGCTTTTTACCTTTGCTTTAAACTATCTCAGAGTAATGTATATATGTCATTTTCGATATTTATGTAGCATGTATAAATGAAATAAAGCTCATTCTCTGCTACACATGAACATTATTCTGTACCAGTTTGCAGACAATATGATTTTAAACATCCGCACTTAATTAAATGCGATGATTAGCATTCATGCAAATAAGACCTTGCCTTTATTCTAACGTTTCCTTCCCGGCAGACATATTTTATTTTGATAGAGGACTTTTAAAAGTTTGTATTAATAGTTTCCATAGGATCTCAAAACTTTATTGAACAATAATAGAGTCTTTGAGCAATAAACTTTCCATAGTCCATAGTTTTGATTGTTACCGTCATTTTAGAATATGTCGGTCATTTTCACCCAGACTTTTGCAAGCAATTTGCGAGAAGAAACCTTTTCATGATGGGTATCACGACTGGATGATGAAACATTTAATTGCCATCGTCTGGCATTCGGATTGACTCTTGAAATGTTCTGGTATAATTTTATCAATAATCAAGGGCTGGCACAACATACAAATAACATTTTTGGAGAATTTAACAATAGTTCTAGGACAGAATTCTTGCTGTCAAAATTGTCTTTCTTGAAATCACAATTGTGAATGGCAAAGAACATATGGCGACCATTAAGAAAGTTTCTTGAAATGTAGACAACTTAATTAGGGAACGGTTGCTGTATATTATTATGGGCTAAAAGTAGTCTACTTAAATATATAACCCGTGTAAGAAGCATTTTAGTTCTGTACTTCTTGATGTTGAATGTATATTATACCGACTGCAACTTGTAAATGTTATTAGTTATGACCACGAATGGCTACAATAGGTTTGTGCATGTATGTGTACTTGTAAGGATCGAGCACGTAAGATTCTGTGACGAGTTGAGAACGTGACTGTCCATGACATGTTCAAATTTTCACTCTCACTTGCCACGTATTTTTTTGTTTGGTTAAAGTCGCACCATTATAGGTCATATGGCGACTTTCCAGCTCTGATGGTGAAGGAAGACCCCAGGTGCACCTCCGTGCATTATTTCATCACGAGCGGGAACCTGGGAAGAACCACCGACCTTCCCTAAGCCAGCTGGATAGCTTCCTCACATGAAGAATTCAACGCCCCAAGTGAGGCTCGAACCCACATCGGTGGGTGGCAAGTGATTTGAAGTCAGCGACCTTAACCACTCCGCCACGGATGCCCCTCGCTTGCCGCTTAAGGACCCAGAATTAACCAAAGTAGAAAATATGCAATGAAATAGGAATGGACTTCCCAAGATCTTGATTATCAGCAGTAACTGTTACTGATCCTATAAGTACCAGCCTGAGGGATGAGTTTTATTTTTTCTAAGAATTTAGCTGTAGAGGAAAGCTCTTTTCCGTCCAAAAACTGTAATCTTTTCATCGACAATAGTTCTATTTGTGAAGTTTGTGTGATTTTTTTTTGTATTTGTCAAGTTATGTAGTTAGTAACATGTTTTCTCCAATAGTTATTACAATATCGATATTACTTACATTGGTGAATTTGGTGTTTATTGTCGAATTTAGACGTGTTTGAAATATTATAAGACTTTTTGATCATAAACAGAGCATTGGTCTCTGTGAACAACTAATATTTCCAGTTGCCTTTCTTGACAGAAAACAAACAGGTTTTTTCTCTGAAAAGGGTCAATATAACTTCTAGTTAGTACTAGGGCGATTTGTTTTATTTTTTAGAGTCACATTTGATTCTATTGCTTTAACAACAATAATCGTTTTACTTCATCGAGATGCAAAGTCAGTCTATGGTAGAAAAGACACAGTCATCATATTAAATGCGCTCTCGAATAGTAAAAATAGTGTTGTTTAAGCGGTAGGACCAATTTTGATACATCATCTTTACTGGTATAAAACAATAATATTCAAAACAACAATACAGAGAAGATATTAACAAACAGAAGTTAAACAAAGTCAAGAAAATGTTAGAGGCAAATGTATTGATGTGTTTCATACAGAGACTAAACATTTCTGAAATGATTATAAATGCTCCACAGACATTATGTTTCCACTGGATGTTATGTATATTATACGGAAGAGCGATATTTCATGGTTAAAGGGCTTAATTGTATAAATGACGTTCCTTTTATTCAAAACACTAGTAACATAATGCGAGATAATTATGTGTGTGTATGATGTAAACTACAAAAACACTCTACACTTTTATTATCAAAAACAAGTAACTCCAATCAATCATTTGAAAATGATAAAATATTTCATTTTTAAAAAATGGCTGCCATTTTGATGGCGTCATAACTCGGTCCAACCGGCGACATCGCGTAGAAAAGGCTGAACACCACTAAATCCAGCTGTTCTTTATTTCATATAAAATCCACTCACTTCATAACGGATTTTCGACATTTTTTAGCATATCAGATTTTCAGAGACTTATATTCCCATAAAGAACTAGATCGCTACTTTAGAAAAACAAAAAGAAAAGGAGGTGTTAACTTTTATATAAGAAAACTACAGTTCGTTAAATACAATCCGCTGAATTTACTACTTTTCGCTTCTTTCAATTTCTCTTTTCGTGACATTCTTACGCCGCCATTTTTATCTAGCATGCGATAGGAACATGCCGATTTCAATAGAATGCAAAGTGATACATACTGAAACGCGGTAGGGTAAAAGTAAGCACGTTACTGCCGAGAAAATGCACCAGGAAAGGAAAAAAGATTAGTACTATTTATATTTGGACTACTTGTGACTAGACCTTAGGAGGCTTACATTCTATTTGGTAGTGATCAGCCTAGAATGAACTTCAGACATTACGGAATAGATTGATATATGTCGCAATTAATTGTTTTTCCAATTGCACGGGACCAAGTTATGGCTCCAAGCGAACACACTAATATCTCAAAACTGTGTCATAATATTTTTGAGGAATTTCCATTTCCTCACGCACCATTTATTCAACACCAAAAAGGTTATGCTGGAATTAGTTCAACTTAAGTTAAAATGACCAACCTAATATACTTACCGGAGATTGGTTATTATGTCGTCTTTGCTGCAGTGTTCTAACATAGTCCCGTCCTTTCAGCTGATTAATATAATCGCAATTAGGAAAATATGTTGCATGTTCTCTGCAGGGATCATCTCCTGTACTCCAGTCCTTGAGTCCGCCGTCACATGTAAAACACCTGCATAAATCTCCTTGGCCTACCAAACATGTATTTGAAAAAAAATCTTACATATCATGTATATTTTGATGGAGCACATTAACGTTGACGTCACGTGGACCTATACATAGGGATTTATCTAATATTTTACATATACAGAAAACATATAAAAATTCGTTGTAAAATCTACAAAGAAGTCCTGTGATAAAGCTAGATTGATACTTATTAAGGACATTTCTAGTTTCTCATCAGGTTTAAGATTTTATACTACTTTTCAGTATACTGTTTTTGCCTATTTCCATGCTCGTCTTATCTGTCTTTATATATGAACTTCAAGTTTCAAGATTCAAATTTTATTCAATATCAAGGCTTATTACAAGCATGTGATAAGAATAAGATAAATACAAAACTGAAAAGCAGTAGCAAGGTATGTGTGACAAAAATCGTTGATTATTTACTTCCTGTTTTAAATCTATATGTATACATATTTGGCAATGTTATTACAGTGACACAGTGATTGTCAATACATCTTCAGCATTTATTGACCTACCTTCAGATCAAGTACAGGTAAAATAAACACAATCTTTAATCAAATGTAGGAAACAGTTTTGATCTTATGCAAAAATATTTCTACTGTAAAATGATATCTGTTTCAATGAAAAGAACAAAACTTGTAGATTTTCACTATCTTATGTTCTGTTCAATAGAAATTATTTAATCAACAATCATTTTCATAAAACAGGACAATAACCTGTAAAGTATAGTCCAGCGACTGCTAGCTCTTGGTGCGGGATTCCAATGTTGCTGGAAAAGGATTTGAAAGTTGCAAGTCTTGCTTCCATTGTTTGATACTGAGGAGATCGTATCTTATACGGCAGCTGGGAACCAGAGGAACTGACTAGAATAGATACGAAACAATGACATTGTGCTTAAATGTTATCTTGTCCAACATCTCTAATATAATACAATTTAGATGAATGTACCATCAAAAAACTGTCATATATGTGACTTTCATAAAAATTCATACTTCTCCATGTAAGATGACGCGTTCAAGATATGACGACATCTGAAATATTCCTAGACCTTCCACTTATTTTGGAAAAAACGCTAACTACTTACAGATAATGATACTACTACTTATAAAGACCCTCTGTTACGATACAACTCATCTAGACAATATGTCAGTCTTCAATAAGGTTCCTGAGAAGAATAGCAAGCTAATTTAAACGATTAAAAACCAATTAAAAATGAAATCTAGTATCCGAGAGCTACAAGGAAAATTATTTCATTGAAACATGATATTATACTATGATATAAAACACGCTAATTTATGTACATGCGGTATAATGATTGCGCACACCATTACAAAGACTTGCATTTCCAACGCAAATGCAGGAAGGTGCGTGCATAAAGGTTACTGAAAGAGTCAACAATTGATATTCTACCTAGATTTGATGTTGCTGAAAACGACGAAGAAACCAAGAGAACTAATAGTAGACTCGGTTTGATTAAGTCTGTTTGTGAGAGGTAATGAAATATGCAAAACCTCTCACGTCCCTTAACATCGGCTTAAGTGGAAGTCAGTACTAGTAAAAATTTAATTTTATTCATGATCCCAAACGAACAGAAAATGTAACAGCCAGAATTGCATATTTTGCTGCAGAACAGCTGAAAATATGTTCAATCTGAAGTAACAGACTCTAGTAACTTAAAACGCAACATCCATTTATGGCCATTATTTCATTCTTAGAGCGTGTATAAAATATTTCAATACACACTTATCAATGTCCATAAAATCCGATGTAACAAAGAAATTTTGTTTGTGATACTCAAAGCGTAGTCTTTTTAGCTTGTGATGCAATTCGCGTAAATACAAAATCCATAACATTGTCAGAATAATTTGCATATCTGATATATTGTTAACGTAACCATAAGCACAGATAGTGCTTGACACTCTTTTCATGGTGTCATTGCTATAAATATTGTTGTATTGCTGTTTATAATAGGATCTGGGTCATTTGTGGCTGATTTAGGTTCATTATGTCAATAGCTGGATCCTAGCACACACATTATGCCATATACAATAGTTAACGGGAACCAGATATTTGTCAGAGCAAGTACCCGTTGTAAAGCCCTATGTATAAATTTGGACCAATCAGAAACAGGATTTAGCTGACCAAAAGGTTCCTTCTAGCACATATGCAATGATTCATCTTTTAAGAAATTCTGATTTTAGCATCATATTACAGATGTTAAATATAACAGTTATGAAAGTCTGTTAGTTTACTTTATGTTCAATATTAAGATCTTCGAAATTCTGTGCAGAAGTAGCACTCCCCCATATGTTTTCGTCACGTGATTAACACAAGCGAGCACCTGTATTATTATATATTTCACATATTCATTTACGAAACGCAAAAAAGAAAGATCCAGACAGGTTAAAATGAAAAGAGGCATTTACAAACCTGAACTACATCCTTTGCAAATTGCATAGATTTATCTGAAGCTATAAAACATCACCTTTCATAACATAATTATTTGGGACGTGTCTATTTTTAGATCATTTATTTGATAACATGATTATTTGGCAGGAGTCCATTTTTAGAGCATGCATATTCTTTATAAAAATCTTTATTCTACAGTATCAAATATTCAGTGTAAGGGTATTAATGTACTCTATACGAATTATTTTTCCTCGTCAGCTTGTTGTTTTTAACATATATTTCACAATAGATTTACGTAAAGATATGCGAACATACATTGGCATAAAGGCTATTTGTAATGAATATACATGAGTCTAAGATGGCGTCGCCCTACTGGTATTTGGATGCCTTTGACAGTACCATTGTATCCATTACCTGCTCAGTCAAATGTGAAATGTTGACCATAAGTGTTTCTTCTCAAGTTTTATAAATAGCACGTCGGCAAAGGTATAAATAGGCAGATGGATGACAGAGAGATCATTCTGTATCCAGCGATTGAAGAAGACACATCAAGGATTCAACTAATAATTTATCCCAGTACCTTGATAAGGAAGTTATTGCAACTACACTGTCAGGGCGGATAAATTATTAGGAAGAAGACGTTTGAAGTTCATAGACTAAAGAAGAGTTGAAGAATTTCAACAAGGTTTCGAGCTACAGGGCCAGCGCATAGGAGTTTTACCTTAAGGGTAGTTAAATGCTATAGATGATAGCAAATATAGGCTGAGCATCGGAAAGCTGAGACAGAGACTCAGAGTTTAGTAATCTGCTGAGATAGTAGGAGAGTTCCAGCTTATAGACGGTTCAGCGTTATTGGCGAAGTACAGCCAAGGCATCGGGGATATTCCTATATAGTCACCTTAGCGATTGGACCCAATTCATTGTTCAAGATACTGAAGGCGTAGGCACTTCCCAGGGTCATATAACACGTATCCTGACAAACATGTATATACAACATTCAAACATAGCATGACTGGTAGTTACATGAATTACAACACGAGCTCCACGTGAACATGTGACAAAGGTCATGCATCGAATTTCACATAGAGTGGGTGTTGCGTTTTCACGTTTCTTGAATGTAGCTGCAAACGATTAGCAGAAAACAGACAAAAATGAAGCAGAAGTAGTATCAAATTTCAAGTGCCCGAGATGTAATTTAGTACATTGTCACCATGATGAGATATCAAGTATAAAACAGTTAAAAACTTAAAACTAAACATACCTGTCAAAGAATCTCTCTGAAAAGGATAAATACGAAACTGTTTATAAAACACTTTTGCAACAAGTTGTACCAAAATCAATTTTGGAGGATGCTTCGTAAGATTTTAAGTAATAACATTTGAAACAGTATTAAAGCATATTGTTGAAAGAGGTTATGTCCCGACTGTTCACACTGCGTGTTTCGTGGTTAGACACTACTCTTACTTCTTTCTGACGGACTCAATGAGCACTTACGTGTATGGTTCGTTGGACTTGCTACCCTTGGCGGGAATAACTTTTACACTGTTCTGAAATTTTGGAACATGCTGAAGATTCAGGGTGAGGTTTGGTACATCATTAACCCGTTTAAATTCCCAACTGAAGGATTTCTGTATGAGGGGATTGGTTATTTTGTTAAACATGGCTGTTCCTACTACAACTCCGTTAGTGGTGAATGCAAAAGGAGTGCTGCTTTTAGCTATAACATACTCTTTTTGAAATGACCACTCTGATACTAAAACAAATTACCGGTACTGCAAGTGCTTACATGTGTACTTAAACGTTCACATGTAATGACTATCTAGGTATCCTTGAGAAGCATATATGAATTATGTAATGTACCTCGGATCTATTTTAGTACAAGAATATCGCCCGTATGTATATTTAAAACCTATAACAAATTTATTTTGTTTTCTTAAAGAAACTATTATTGAAGTTATAAATGTAAAGGATATAATCAAATTCTTTTCTTGCAAAGGATATCTTTACCATTCATATAATGACACTGATATTTTAGAAGCAAGTGTATAATGGTTTTGTGTTACGAATGAAACAGACAATTAACAAAGACATTAGAATTAATCTAACCGCAACAAACACAACGTTTGATTAATAAAAATATCAAAATAATGTCATACCTGAATACGATCAACTTTATTTTTGCCAACGTGTTGCAATAAAAAGTGACATTTTGGTGAATGTTTCACGTGCTCCTGAAGCACGTCGTCATTCTTCACCCAGTCTTTCAGACCAATGCCACACATATAGCATCTCACCAAATCGTCCCGACCTTTGGATTGTATAAACATTAAACATTATAGATAAGCATTACGGCAGCGTATGATTTATCAATACGATGGTACTTCGCCGAATATTCCTTCAAATGTTTCAATATAGTGCTATTTTCCATCCTAGTAAAGGCCATTTTCATGCCACATATATGCCTATTGATATTTGATGGTAAAGAGAAATGCTTGCGGATGATGTTAAGCTACGTTATGTTGCTTTCAAGTTTATATCGAAGCTGTTTGATAAAACGGGAGAGAACGTGGGTATTTCCTGATGTTTACCTATGCAATATGAGCTTTTTCATTAGTGTCTGAAAGATCATATTGTCAACCCCATACTTCTCTTTATGAGTGCCTAAAGTTCAAAACAATGGTGTCTCAGACGTGAAAGGCTTGAAATGCTGATAAAAACAATGTTGTTCATTGATATTTTGACATAAAAATAGTAGTGGATGTATTTAGTACATTCTAACCTATATATACATACTCATTTTAAACACTTGAACGTGACGCCATTTCTTATTACTTAGTGTATGGTTACTCCGGCTAGTGAACAAACATATTATTGTTTATAAGTATAAAATGAAACAATCATCCCGTTGTTGCAAAAAGAAAAGTAGACTGGAAATAAATAAACTTAATTTGTTCTTTAGTGAAAAAATATTTGCACATGAGCAGTATATATTTTGATATTTTATTTTAAACAAACGTTAACTGAATATTCATTTCATAAAATGATATTTCATTGGTTGAAATATATTCTCTGGAAGTTTTATTTTAACTTTGAAATGTGTACGATACATAGTCCATCAAAACTGGGGAACATACCAGTTTGGTATGTTAATAATCCTTTTAGTACATAAACAGTTTATGAGTATCCCAATTGAAGTGTTTTGTTTCCAGTCTACCATTCTTCTAGCAACAACCGGCTGGCCAACCCACGTTTTTCGGAAGATATTCCAAGGAAAGCATATGTTTCTTGTTCAGGACGGCCCTGGCACGTGTTTCAAAAAATATTCCAGAAAGAAAGCAGAACTTTGTTGTTCAGGGCGGCCAACCCATGTGTTTCGGAAAATATTCTTAAGAGAGCATAGCCTCGTTGTTTTAGAAAATATTCCACTGAAAGCATGATTTGTTGTTCAAGGCGGCCAACCCACGAGTTTCGGAAAATATGGTGCCCTGCATACTTGTTTCGGAAAATATTTAAGAAAAACATATCTTTGTGATTTCGTGCGGCCAACTCACATGAGTTTTCTGTACCAAGCGTGATATATCGTTCGTTTTACGGCGTTTAGTCGAGTGCCTTAGGGATATATAAATGGGCTGTTTCTGTTACAATAGTAATTTGATATTGATAAGATTTATGGAACAATCAGGACGGTCAATACTTTTTAGCGAACGACTACATATGGTCATGATAAGGGATTTATTATTAGGCTTATTACGGTCATATGTTATGAACGAATATTTACCAATTTCCGCGGGGTATACCACATGCAGATGCGTAACACTATTAATAGAAGTTTTTTAAAGATCTGACATGAAGCATAATATTTTCTGAAAAAAAAAATGATATGTTTTGAATTAAAAATTACAAAAAATACCTGTAAAGAAAAATCCCAGATCTGCAAGTATACCTCTGTCAGGTTTTTCATTCACTAGCCACTTAGTTGTTTGATATGTTGATAGTCTTTTTCCATACGCCATATAATCTGCATATCTAGGTACAGCTGGAATAAAAGCAACCGAATCTCTTGACTGACTTGATCTTTGTGTAAATGGTGCATTAACAGCAGACGAACTGATGTGTCCAGACTGATACGAAACACCTGATGGTAAGCTTGTTTCACCACGTCGGGAAAACATCGACTGGGCGCTAACGGCCATTTGCATGCTTGGACAGTCCGTATCGACATCTGTCGCCTGTATAGGGTATTTATCTTCAGCGGTTTGTGGATAAGATGGGTTCTTGTAATTCTGCTTTCCATTTGGAGCTGTTACAAATATTAGGCCATGCTGATGACATTTTTTTGCTTGTACTGTCCTTGGCTTGACAACTTTGATACTTCTGCTGCCTAAAATAATGTGCTCCCGCAATAAATGATGTTCAATGAATGAATGAAATATTAGTAAAAATGAAACAGTCTTTCGATAATTTCAAACGTTTTTTTTTCAGATGTACTTTAATTAAGAAATAATAAATATGTGCCTATATTTTATCAGTTAATAAAATATGGGCAGTCGTTCGGAGTGATTTAATATTCGCATCCGAACGACTGCCCATATTTTATTAACTGATAATTTTTTTTTTATTGGAACATATTTATTATTTCGATTCTAACCACGCAAATTCTTCGCATTTTACAGCACTACATTTTAGCTCGATATGTCATTCGCCTGTACGGAATTTTACAGCTGTAAAAGACCTGTATTTTTGATCAAAATAACAGTCAAGCTTATTCCAAATTTACACCTGTAGATTTTATATAACAACATTGATTTTACAGTTGTAGATTTCAATTTACAGCTGTCAAACGACTGTAAAACAGTTCGAAATATGCAAATGAGCTACACCTGTAAAAAAAGTTACAGCTGTAAAAATGAAAAAAAAATTACAGCTGTAAAAATGCCCCAAAGTTACAGCTGTAGAAATATTATAGGTGTTGAAAAAGAGAGCATTATTTTAAGGGACGAAAGTAGAGGTGCAAAAAGTTTTAGGATGAATTGCAATTCTCTAGATAGGGTAGCAATTACTATGAAAATGGCAAAATAAATGATCTAGTACGTAAAGTGTATGTGGTATGATTACAGTATAGCAACAAAAAAAAATCAAGGGTAGGATACAAAGTAGGACATATGCAGATCTTGTTTATAAAACTTTCTTTGTCAGTCATGAAAACATATGACAATCTTGTAATTATTTCTTTTAAACTTATCGGCTTCAAGTATAGAGTAAACTGTTAATGTATGTACTTATACATGTCCTTTTACAACTATAATAGACAATTAAACATCTGTACTTACTCCATAGCGCTTTAAATTCCAAAAATTTACAAGATGTGTTGTCTGTGTGAATTTCAGTCATATCCCGCCAAAATGCATTAAAGATGGCTGACAATACTCATGTTTCCCTCCAAAAATGTTACAGTTGTAATTTTGAGACATGACCATTTTACAGCTGTAACTTTTAACAGTAAAATTTTTACAGCTGTAAATTGAGACCTTCATATTTTACACCTGAAAATTTCAACTGTATTTCTGATCATTTTTCCACTTACAGGTCTTTTACAGTTGTAATTTCAAAATACAGGTCTTTTACAGACGTTTTACAGCTGTAAAACAGGTTCTTTTTTCGTACAGGTCGGCTGGCCATATGCTATTATAAAAACCTCCCCACGAATGGAAAGCGTTGCATAAAACGGAATTTTTCCGATATTCAACAAATTTTAATTAAAGTATTAAGTAGTTACTGCTGTAAAAATGTTATTTTCTATAACATCTAAGGTCGGATATAGAAATCAGAAGTAAATACTTCGTTCAAAGTTTATATATGCAGTTTCTAAAAATAGTGCACGTCACCTACATGATGGCACTGAAACATACACGCCAGAACATTGCGGCGGCATATAAACACGTAAACACAAGATTGGAACATGAATTATAATTTATTTACTGTCAAAGTAGAATCTAGTTGACATTTGTGGTGCCTAGACAGCGCAGAAATTGTAAACTACACATACGACCAGACATAGATGCACTGGTGTTGAAGTTGAAACTTACCGGGCTGAAACATTTTCTTACGGTAAAATTATAAACAAATAAATTCATCAGTTAGAAATTGTTTGTTTCAGAAAATTTGATGTACTTTTTATTACTACTACATATCACTGAAAAAGTCGAGTATTTAGTCGGTATTTAACAGAAGCAGAGTAGAATCTCACAGTCGTGTTACAATCGTAGCGTGGAATGGAAGAGCTATATTTTATCGTAGATTCATGTATACTTTATTGTATAGGCGATTTCGCTATATGTTTATATAGCAACTGCTGCGGATCGTGTTAGAATTAATGGTATTTGCATAGATGAAATTTATTCCGTTATGTTATATTTCAATAACATGGACTGCACGTTTATTATAAAATCATTCTACCATTTTTGTTTGAATTGTATATAAAGGTAAAATTTCTTGCACTGATATGACCTTTTTCATTATTATAATACGAGGGTCTTGCAAAAAAGGCTGCCACTATAGGCTTCGGAAGTTTTATCCCAGATATTTTTAAAACGCTTCATTGCATTTGAATGGTGTGTCCAATAGCTAACGACACTAGCGCCAGACCAGAAAGAAAATGCCTCTGTACATGTTATACCCTACCCCTAGGTATTCTATAAGAACCATGGTCATGAAGTGGAAAATATACTAACCCGTTTCAATCGCGCATGTCATGCCTAAAGCACGCAGTGCGGTAAATGTGTACTATGGATATCAAACAAGTGGTAATTTATCTTCCATTGTGTACCGGTCGCATTTCTTCAATACTATTTATCTTACAAAAACAACGCGTAGTTTATAGTTTTTTCAACGTTACACAAATGTGATTTGAACGTAGTGAAATTTATTTGAGTCACTCTAGTCACCTCGCTTAGGTCCCAGTCTAGAAGGTGGCATCTCGGACGACAACGATCTTTCTATCGATTCGTTTGTATTCATAATTAGCGTGGGTGCATCACGTGATCGCCCACTGCTGATAACGGAACATTGCCGCAGCTATTTAATTTTGAACAAGAATTTGTCTTTTTTGAGACAGTTATCGTCAGGACACATAAAGCAGCTGAGTATTTGTTTCATTAAAGGGTAACGGTTTGACTTGGCACTGGTGACTGGGTCCATTCTTGTTGCGAGGAGGCGGTGTATCCAGGTACTTTTGTGTGTAAACAAAGGAAGTCGGACTCCGACTCGGAGAACAAAGAACACGATATGGCCTTATCAGTGGCAATTTTTGGCCACAGTTTTGTAGCACGGCTCGAGAAAATGATTGACAAAGGCATGATGCCGCATAATTTAGGTGTTGATGATAAATATTCTATATGGTGCAAGGGAATCGGGGGCCTTTCTTTACGGCGCCGCATTCAGTTGCACTCGCAGGATAGCTTCCTTGCAGGAAGGGATCTAGTCATTATTGACATTGGTTCGAACGATATATCTATTCGTCATTTGTCAGTAAATCAATTTGCAATTAACTTGACAAGTTTTGCAGCATATTTGATTCAAGGTCTTGACGTGAAAAAAAGTGGCTGTATGTCAAATTATTCGGAGGGACGCTGAACCTTTCAGTGGGTATAATGACCGTGTCATTGATGCAAACATTGCAATTGAGGCAGCCATTAAAACGACAGGTCTGCCAATTGTTTTATGGAAACACCGGTGTGGTTTATGGAATCCATCTGGGGATATTTTTGAGTCTGACGGCATCCATTTATCCAAGTCAGTTGGGTATCCAAAATATTTGAGGAGCATCCGGGACTGTATTATTAGGGTGTCGGCATGGAAATTGTAATATCATCATACTGTGTAACTGTGCGTAATTGGGTTGTGCATTTATACTGCGAAATTGCTGACCGACATTTTTGCACAACAATGGCTTTTGTATATTAATAATTATGCTTTTTGAGATATAGCTGATTGCTATTTATTGGGGCATGTGAGCTATGCTTTTATATACATTATAGCTGATTGCTATTTTTATGTGCATAACTGAGTTATGCTCTTATATTTTGAGATATAGCTGATGGCTATTTTGTTGTACATAACCGAGTTATGATTTTTCATTGTGATATAGCTGATGGCTATTTTTGGGTACACAGCTGAGTTGTGTGTTTTCAGTACATTTTAATTGTGCATAATTTTAGTGGGATTCTTGTCGATTTGGGGCGAAAAAGAGAAAAAAAATTAAAATAAAAATAAATAAATAAATAAATAACATATACTGTAGTTTTGAAGTAGTGGTGCAATTGTTGAGGCTAAATAATTCAAGGGGAACAATCCAAAACGCTTAACTACAATAAAGCTGTTGCAGTTATTTCCCTTGCATTTTTTTTTCGTATGTGGGCAGCCAGGCTGTTTGCACATGCAGCAAGAATACGCATTTATTCCTGATCTTATAGAAAAATGAATAAATAAATGAAATAGGTGAACAAATAATTCTACAGGAGGCTGACGCTATGTTGCTATTTATTGTTTATTTTATTTCAGACATGGCGAGTTCAGCTAAGAAAAGACGTGAAGAGAGGGAGCAGAACCTTGTACAGTCAACAGTAACGGCTGTATTAAAAGCACTGAAAGAACAGGGGATTGTTCCTGAAAAAACAGATAATCAGAACAATGAAAAACAAACAAGCAAAAAGGCTGCTCAAAAACAAACACAAAAACACAGCAATAAACATGTTCACGCTGGATAAGTACAACAGACAGACAGTCAAAAACACGCAGGAAGTCACAGTGCAAACTATTAACAATGTCAACGCAAACTCTTCGAGTCAGGGTAAACAGACGGGGGAAGGCGATATCCGTGAAGACATTACAGCCCTACTGACAGGCGGTTGCAATATACATATTCCCTCCCCAGGTATTGTGCCGCAAACGGATTTGTTTGCTTGTGGTGCCGCTCTGGGGTCATTGGTGCCTCTAAAACTTAAACAAGCAATTTGGAACAATGACTTTGTAGAAATGTCTGACATTCTCTCAAAGAAAGAAAATAGAGATCTGAACCTTAAAGTGTCTCCCAAAGGTAGACTGTCACTGGAAGCCCCGGCACCAAAGTCCCAGAACCTTAACATTACACAATGGATAACAGCATTTTTAACATTTATAGATGTTTATGTTCAAAAGCATCCAGCCGAAATTTCTGGTTTATTGGTGTATGTTAATTTAATAAGAGATCTGGAGCGGGTATATGGAGGTGAGGTAGCAAATTTCTATGACCGCAATTTTAGGGCGCACCGCCAACATCAAAATTTACCCTGGGGTCATCTGCAACAAGAACTATGGCTGAAGGCCACCACCTTGATTGCTAGACAAGACGGTCAAATAAGAGCGCTAAAACCAACCAGACCTTGTTTCAAATATAATAAACAAACTGGTTGTTTCGACAAAAACTGCATGCATCCACACATTTGTTCTTTTTGTAGAAAATCACACCCTGAGTACAATTGTTTTGCCAAACAAAGGAGCATGCGTTCTCCACCTCCACCTCCATCTACAAACTCCGGTCCAGTAGCTGTTGGGGTTAAAACGCGTTATTTTCGTCCCAACACCGGCAAAAAGTAATATTTTGGATATCTATTTGGTTGGCTACCCAGAACAGGAAAAATTATTTCTTATAGATGGGTTCAAAGAAGGCTTTAAGATTCCATATCAAACAGAAAAACTACCCGTACCAAAATCTTGTAAGAACCACCCTTCAGTCCTTCAAAATGAAGAAATAACTACACAGAAAATATTATAAGAACTTCAAAATAAAAGAATTTTGGGGCCTTTCGAATCTCGCCCAGAAAATTTGATCTGCTCTCCATTAGCCCTTGTTCCAAAATCTGAACAGGGTAAATTTAGGCTCATACATGATCTTTCTTTCCCAAAAAATAAAGCAGTAAATGATTGCATAGATAGACAGATTACGGAAGTTAGTTACGATTCGATTGATACAGTGGTAGAAAACGTTAAAAAATGGGGTAGACATTGTCTAATGGCGAAAACTGACATTGAAAATGCATTTCGTTTGGTACCTATTCACAAAGAATCACAATTTTTGCTAGGATTTTCTTGGAAATTGGGTAATAAAAACTATTACTTTATTGACTGCTGTTTAGCAATGGGCCTAAATATTTCTTGTCAAATTTTTACAAGATTTAGTTATGCCTTACAATGGGTAATGGAGTCAAAATTCAATGCCACTATGAGCCATATAATAGATGATTTTTTCTTTGTCGGTCCAGCCAATACAGAAGTATGTCACAACAGTTTGTCAACATTTTTAGAAATGTGTAAACATATCAATATTCCTATAAAACAGAAAAAAACGGTTCTACCAACCACTTGTTTAACCATTTATGGAATAGAGGTGGATTCAGATGCTATGGAAATCAGACTACCTGAAGATAAAATTGTAAAAATTAAATCACAACTTCAGTCTATTAAACAACATCGTAAGGTCACCCTAAAACAATTTCAGTCTGTTTTAGGTTTGCTAAACTTTGCCTGTGGTTGTGTAGTCCCTGGACGTGCATTTCTTCGCAGATTGTATGACTTAACAAGGGGGGTATTGAATCCACATCATTTCATAAGGTTAAACACAGAAGCAAGGGCAGACATTTCCATGTGGTGTAACTTCATAGATTCATTTAATGGTCGTTGTATGTTTTTGAGGGATGAATGGATTAATTCGGATGTATTGCATCTAAGTACGGATGCGGCATCAACAATAGGGTGTGCGGCAGTTTTTGGGTCAGAATGGGTAGCAGAAAGGTGGCCAGATCATTTTCATTCTCATCATATTAACATTTTAGAACTTGTTCCTATTGTTATTGCAGTAGAGCTTTGGGGTGTTAAAATGGCTAACCATAAAATAATATTTCATTCTGATAATGAAGCTACCGTTCATGTGATAAACAAAATGACTTCTAAAGACAACATAATGATAAACTGGGTTCGCCATTTAGTTCTTTTATCAATGAAGCACAATATCATTTGTAGGGCATTGCATGTACCAGGCCAAAACAATTTGGTAGCTAGTAGATAGTCTTTCTCGTTTTGAATTTCAGAAAGCTTTCCAACTGGCCCCACACCTGAAGCGCAATCCAATTCCAATCCCAGAACATCTGTGGGAAATTTGACTGCTCAGACCAAAAGCATACTGTCGCACGCCATTAGTGAAAGAACAAAGAAACTTTATCTATTATATTGGAAACGTTATGTTGGTTTTTGTGAAGACAACAATACGCTACACCACCTGCCAGTATCAGTATCAAATTTGTTTTAAATTTTTGGCTAGCCTCATTTATAAAGGGTACAAAAATAATACTGTTGCCGCACATTCTTCAGCTTTAGCGTATATAAATAAAGCTTTTGGGTATGGTGACTTCAGTGGCTCATTCTTGGTGAAGCAATTTTTCAAAGGGGCAAAAGATTTTAGGGATTCTGAGACAGGCGACTCTCGTTTACCAATAACCTATGAAATTTTACGACAGCTTGTCACAGCCTTACCTAAGGTAATACCAAACCTGTATGCACGGGTTGCTTTTGCAACGATGTGTATACTAGCATTTCATGGGTTTTTGAGAATTGAGGAGATTTGTGTGAAACCAGGTAAAATAGAAGACTCAGACTTACAATTTTCTGATGTCAAATTAGTCGACATTGATGGGATAACTGTTGGTGTGGAGCTGCGATTACGGAAATTCAAACATAGTAAACAGGCGGTTACTTTGTTTTTGCCTGTGTACAAGCGCAAGTCATATGTATGTCCGGTAGCCCGCCACACAACTTTATTTGTCAGTTGCTAAGCATGTAACGGGACCTTTTTTTCAATTAGAAAGTGGTACAGCGATAACTTACCGTTTTCAATGATTACCTGAAAGCAGCGATAGGTTTTATAGGTTTAGAAACATCAAAATACAAAGCACACTCCTTCAGGATTAGTGCTGTCACTCATTGTGCTATTCAAGGCTTTCATGAAGATGCAATCAAAAGAATGGGCCGCTGGAAGTCTAGTGCATTACAGAATTACGTTAGATTACCTACCTTAAATCTATAAAGCTGAACTATATGTCTCTGGCTATTCTAAAGGAGGGCAGTACAAGACTGCTCCTGCATGACTAGGTTTAGATGTATAGTTGTATTATGTTCATACCAAGAAGTTATGGTGCTTTATTTTTGGAATATGCAGAATGATTGATATGCATATAGTTTTCGCTAATGTATAAGGGACGGGGGCCAGTATAAGACTGCTCCATAGGAATGATTACCTATTATAACAATTAGTTTGTATTAAGGAGGCCAGCATAAGACTGTTTCCTTAAGATAGATGTGTATTATCAATTTGTTAGTTTAAAGGAGGACAGTACAAGACTGCTCCTTAAGAAATTATTTATTATGAAAAATTTAATGTTGAAAAAGGCCAGTACAGGATTGTTTCCACACAGGAAATTATATGAAATGCAGAAGAAACTGTCAAGTTTTATTGCCACTGATTGTTCAAGTTATCCTGTTTGTTGTACCATAATAGAAATCCTAGTCATTTTTTCATGTTAGTATAGAATTACAAGAGGTCAGCAGAAGTCTGCTCTTGTTTTGGGAACCTAGTACTACACCAAAAAAGGTTTGCCAGTTGCTCTGTTAATTAGTGTTAGGCTACGTGCCATATGAGATTATTATGAGCTTTTCGCACGGCATAATTTTACCTTGTTTTTTATATATACATAGTACTTTTATCTTGCAATTTAGTTAGAAATTTGTTATAATTGACCTACATAAACTAGTCTGGTTTCTGGGGTGGGGGCAACTTGCATTTGCAATCACAAGTTGTTGTGGCGGTTTGGACCCCACGTATGTGTGTTGGTTATATGCAGACATATGTCCGGTGTATATTTTCTATATTTTCGTCATATAAAATAAATGACATTTCCACTGCATATGCCTTGTATTGATTATATCACACATATGAACCAGTAACCAGACTAGTGCCTTGTCTTATTTTAAGGTAGTGGTATCTGTGACAGGAAGGGGTTCAAAAAACTTTCTTGACCTTCCCTGGTGAAGTTCCGTTCTACATTACAAAACCATTCTGATTGGCTGTTGTGAAAATGTATGTAAATCGTCATTTTACTACGCGTGTTCGCTAATATGTGAAAATGCAGCATAAATGTGCAAATTGAATAAAATAAACAGAACAGATGTAGACCAATGTATGATTTCAAATTAAAAATCATATACAAGATGAATTTCATTCATCATTTCGGGTTTTAGTGTAAAATTGTGATTTCTTTTTAATTCTGTTTTTGTTTGTTTACGTTTCGCCTAACATGTGCACACGGTCGTGACCTCTAGACCGGATGTTCATTAGGAAAGGTCACGCAAGTTTTTTCTGTAACGTTGACGAAAGCATAAAATATATTGATAATCTCAGCAATATGGAATATTGAGACAATGTGACTGGTGCACGTTGGAAGATAAATTATCGCTTATTCAATATACTAGGTACTTATTCGCCGAACTGCGCGTTTAAGTTGAGAAATGTACGATTGAAACGGGTTAGTATATTTTCCCGTTCATGAGTCACCATGGTTCTTATAGAATACCTAGGGGTAGGGTATAACATGTACAGAGGCATTTTCTTTCTGGTCTGGCGCCAGTGGTCATATACACCGACGAATTTACTTATCACATTTTAAAATGGACAAAAAGACTGAAATTCGTTGCTATATTACATGACGCATTAGGCTTGAGATAGATTCAAGTAGATATTTGATGAATTGTGTGTTACATACGGACCTCAGGCCATTTTACTAGGCACAGTTTTTAGATGGGTTAGAGCTTTTAAAACTGGGATATGATACCAGTTCTGGTCGGCCTAAAACCTCGGTTACCGAGGCAAACATCGCTGCTGTAAAAGCTGTGGTCGAACAGAATGCGCGATTGTCAGTAAAAGATATAGCCAGATGTACTGGCATATCAAAAGGCAGTGTGCAAACTATTCTGAAAAAGCGTTTGGACCTAAGAAAGGTTTACGCTAGGTGGATACTCATTTGGTCACTGAGGAGCGAAAGGAACAACGCCTAAAATGTGTCCGAGAACTTATGAAAACATACACATACTTGTTCTAAATATCATAAAAGCAGCCATATGAGACGATTATAAATATAGTGCACTCTGGTGTTTCCGAACTAGTTTTCAGAAAATTATCAGTAGACTAACGCTTCAACATTTACAATTTCATTTTTATATTTTTATGAATAGACCATTATATTGCCAATAAAATGACTTTATCAAATCTATGAATATAATATATTTTCCAATCTCCATGAACTTGACTATTTCGAGTATTTATCAACATTGCTGTTATTCTTTTCTGCCTACAGACACTTTAGTGAAATGTACGGTGGCACAGAGGTGACATCCGCAACACTGTATTTACAATGTATATTGTATTTGTATTTACTTAATAACTTGTGGCCACAACTTAGTAAATCGTGGCCACAACTTAGTAAATCGTGGCCTCAACTTAGTAAATTGTGGCCACAGTTTAGTAAAGTGTGGCCACAACTTAGTAAATTGTGGCCACAATTTGATAAGTTGTGGCCACAATATAATAACTCGTGACCATGACTTATATTAGCCAATCGAAACTATAAATAGATGGATAGACGGGCGGACGGATGAATAGATTGGATGGTACCTACGTACTTACCTATTTATTTAAAAATAGCATCTCCAGTCAAAATATGGCAATCTTATATTGTGTATAACGCTTGAAAAAAAAATACAAACCCACAGTTGTTTCAGACAGTTTAAGTTTACAAAAAAATATTTTTATTTTTTTGTCAGAATATATTTGTTGTCATCAGTTAAGACTGATTCAGATCAAACACTTATATTTTGTTCTGATCTTTATATCATTCAGCAGGCCCGGATTCAGGCCTGGGCCGAGGGCCCTGTGCCCCACACCCCCAGTTTGCTGAGAAGTGACCTATAGTCATCAAAGATGCACCCAACGTTTTTGGCAAAGAAATCGTACTTTCTCAAAATTTTGACCCAAAACGCACCAGAGACCACCATTTCATACCTATATTTCAAAATTTTCCAGGGGAGAGCCCTCTGAGTCCCCTAATGACAGGGATAGTCCCATACATCAAAATTTAGACCAAAAAATGCACTAAAGCCCAGCTTTCATACCTATATTTCAAACTTTTCCTGGGGGACAACCCCCTGACCCCTCTAAAATGTGGGGAATACTCCTCCAGTACCTCAAAATCAAGACAAAAATAATGCACTAGATGCCACCATTTCATACCTGTATTTCAAAATTTCGCAGGGGGTTAGTCCAAATAATAAGACGTTTCGGGACAGCGTGGTAACATGTCGCTGTCTCCGTCACTTCCAAACTTATTCTGCATATTTTTGTTAGGAAATCCCTAATGAAATCCGTTGGGAACGTTTTCTGGTACATGTACAAAGTATTTGTAATGATTACATCTCTGATAATGATAAAGCATAAAGTTGCCTCGCTGACATTTTTGAATGTATATTTGCAAGTTAGTGTCATCGGCAGTCTGTTTTTACTGAAACCGGTGTCAGGGTAGATATCTCCTCGCACCTGTCACGACATATTTTCGAAGATTTAAGTCTCTTATTTAAGATTATGAATTAAATTAAATTAAACACATAAGTTTCTATATGAATATTAAAGTCTGACCAGTATATTATGACTTTTTTGGATTTTTTTAATGTCTTCGTTTTACTAACATTAAAATGCAGATACGGGTAAGGCTTAGTGGGATGACAACTATAAAATATCAGATCATAAAATAAGTCATACCGATTTAAGCCAAATGAGTAAGACTAGCCCCTGACCCCCGATAAAATGAGGGGAGTACCCCTCCAGTACCTCGACATTTAGACCAAAACATGTACCACAGGCCAACATTTCATACCTGTATATAAAAAGAACTTTCAGGGAAAGACCCTACTCTTCCCCCAAATACGGACAGAGGCCCCCGTACCTACCCCTCTCGACGCTATGCACCTCGTTTTTGTTCTAAACTGGTGACCCCCTCCACTACCTCCCAATCAAATATTTCTGGATCCGGGCCTGTACGTGGTTAACTGACATTGTTTATTTATAACGTAATGACTGTCTAAAAATAAATAAATGACGTATATTTGTCTTGTTTTTCAAAACAAATTATGATAAAATATGGTACTATTTATCTGAAAACGTGCCACTTAGCTGATTCTGTATAAACACTAGAGTGAACCAAATACACTAAAAAAATATTTTCATTTTATTTACTGATCATTGTTACAACGATAAATGTGTTAGTCTATATCGAAAGTAAATAATAAACGTGTATCTTTCTTTTTCCTAAATTTTTAGTACAGTTTCAATTTATTGACTCGTCTGCCGAATAGGAAAATCTCCCTTATTTAGGTAAGAACCAATATCGTACTGAATAACACTACCTTAATAGCGGACTGTTCCATTATCGATAGTACAAAAGTGTGAATGATTATAGACCTTTTTACCCAAGTTACGGTTACTATGCGACTTCCACGGATGTTTTGATTTTAACGCGCATGTGCTCTTTACGTGTGGCAAAAAAACTCTCAACGATAAGAAAACCTACACAAACTCATCATTTTATTACGAATTGTTTTACCACTATAAGGTTGATTTCAGTCAAGTAATTTATTATACAGTATGCTTTGATTAAAGCCATGAATGTTTTTAATCATATCTTACCTGGAAAGCCTGCTTTATTCATATTTTCGTCAGAAAAGAACAAGCATTTCCAGTCCATTTCCACACATCATACTAATATAAAACTTGTTCCTTACATTTAAAAATGTCATATTTTTTCATTATATCTATTTTTCCCACAACTTCAAATAGTTGTTGTATATATTTTTCTCCGACCTGAATGATATCTACATACATGGGGTTCGCAGCTCCATGTCACTGAGGTTGCTGTTTTAAGTGATCTACCGGAAATCGTTACGTAACTATTATGCAAATGACATGATAAAACATAGGACATCGTGGTAATAAAGATCCTTTCAGGGGTGTCCCCTAATTAGAGCGGATCATAAAATTTACTGAAGCATATAAGATGGCTTTGATGTGATGTACTTTAATGCATTCGGTCATCAATGCCATAATATAAGAACAAACTCGGATTAATATATCACGTGGCGGAGCCGTTTTGTGAATCAAAAATAAACATTTTACGAGGTACCTAGTATTTTAAGTTCTATAAGAATATATTTTGGAACTTTAATGGACATTTTCATTTAAAACTATAAAAGTGTAGTTACAAAAATCTAAATTCGTAAGTTATGAATCAAATCCAGGACTATAACTACACACTGTAGGAAAACACCTAATATAAATCTCTAAATTTTTATTTCTTATGTTTACATCCTAGATCATTTTCATATCGAAAATGTATCGTGAACAGAAGTCATTGTCCGTAATTTAATAGAATAATTATGATAAACTTGAATTCCGCAAAAAATAGAACAGAGTAAGAGTGTAAATGTAGAACACCCCTCCCCGCTACACGCACCCACTCTATTAAATCTGACCGCGTCCGAACCAGTTCAATAGTGTCATATAAAAACTTTCAAATTCGAAGAATCAATAGAAACAAAAAATAACAGTTTTAAAATGATTATTATTATATTTATGATTTTTATTTATTCATTTTTTTCTTTGAATTCGGAATGAATTAATCAGCATGATTGGATAAAAAAATCAAAGGCTGAATTTTGTTATTTTCAACTGCGACATTTAATTTTATTTTAAGTATCATGTAAGCTAATTGCGACATGTTGTAAGTTATGTCAGATCATGTTAAGAAATAAAAAAAAACTATCAATTCATGGAAAATACCTTTTTTTTATTTTTCTTAACCTGAATTTGTCGAGAACAACATTGCTGAAAGAAAGTTTATTAATCCAAAATCATCAAAGATAATGCGCATTAGTTAAACTATATCAGCTGTGGGTTTGCAAAGATCTAAATAGATATTTTCCTTTGTCATTCAGTGGATATTTACTATAAAACAAACTTATTATTGATCGAATAGATTGAAATACAGTATAACTCTAACGTAATTTATATTGTGCAGTCATGTCTTTTTGCCCTACGTAGAGTGCGCATGCGCGAAAATTGTTTCCCGTTGCTAAGGAATTAGCACGGAGTGAAAAGGTCTATACACTTCACCGATATCATATTGCCTAATGCAATACTTCACGTAACATAAAACTATATACATTTGTGTACCTAAATGCAATCTTTTCAAGAAGATTGGAGTCTCAGTAATCATCATGTTGTTAACTATGTACATTTACTTACTTCTATCCGCAAAATTAGACTGGTTTATTTTTCTACTACTACAACTTGGGCTGATACTATGCAATAATTTCACCATTGATTTGCTGTCTATCCGTCTTAATTTCCACTGTTTAGAAATGATATTCCTTTTCACTTTCGATTCAGCCACTGCAATTTCTTCTGCTTTGTTAAGCAACATTGTTTTACGGCCAATTTTAATAACAGTTATCCTTCGCTGTTCTTTGAACTTTTGTTCAAGACTCAAACTGTCGGTACAAAGTTTAGCACAATTTCTTAGAACATTCTTTTCAAATGTCGATGAGAACGGTGATGCGCACATCATAATACGATTCTGTGAGATATTGAAAAGTGTTGATACATTTTTATATCCTGGTTTCACGATCAGGCTAAACAAATCTTCCACATCATCAGTACATATATCCGCACGAAAAACTATTTCAGTCACCATTTTGTTATTGTCCTAGATTAGTTTTTTCTTTAACAATGGAGTTGTCACTCGTGTAACTCGATCATGGAAGTTTGCCAAATAATGATATTATTTCACACTGAAGATAATCAATATCCATTTACTTTAAACCTATTATAATTGAATCTAATATTAAAATGTTTAACTTATCTTAAAAGTATGTACAGTCGTGAATCATTGATTCGCAATAAATAGTTAAACTTGGAAACCCAAAAACTTGATATGCCCCAAAAATAAAGTGCGTTTATTTATCTGATAAGATAGACTACATTTATTCGACGCCGCCAGAAGGCGGTGTCGAGTATATGGGATATTTTGGACCCTGTAAAGATGGTAATGAATAATTTCGGAATGATAAACTGAACACAGTGAATAGTTTGTAAAAGGACACACGATACTGCACAATAGATTTTAGTGAAGAAACAAAAAGAAATGGCAAAAAAAAACAAAAAAAAAAAAACATAAGAAATGTATGTAATGCAACTTATTATGTGATATAAAACAATGTTATCTGTCTTTTCTCTCTTTATTTGTAGAGCAGAAAAATATTTTTTTTTATAATTTCGTCAAAATGTTGAACCGATTTATTGACAAGGGAGGTTACTCTGTAAGTCAAGTTTTCTATTTCTGACCTAAGCATTACCTATTTACCTATCTAATTTTCTATAACTAGAACACACCGCAGATATACCATACTGCAAAGCGCGAGGTGTATTGCGGACAAGGGAGCCAATCTGACTAAAGTACCCGATCTTCTAAACGAAGATCTGAGAACGACCCATTCACATTCGTCTTCTGTATATTTTGGATTTCCAAGATTGCTATTTTTATTTTCGCAAATCTATTTTTGTTTGAACCAATCAGACAACTTGTTCGAATGTCAAAGAGTAAGAAAAAATTGCAGTTATTCCAGGGCTCGAACCCGAGACCTCTCGCTTACAGAGTAAGTGCGCTACCGACTGAGCTAACCGGCTATCTGCCATCTTTCGACATAAAAATTGTTGATATCAAATACCAAAGCTTTTTAAAGCTTGCAGAATGTTGTAAGTTAACTTTTGATTGGCTAGCGGAAGGGTTGTCAGAACGAGGCCATCAATAGCTCGTTGTCAGATCCTATGCGTAGCGTAATAGGAGATGTACTTTAGTCAGATTGACCAGGGAGCGTTCATGTATTTTACAATAAGTAAACTTCGAAGAGAATATTAAAACATAAAAATACGGAAAATTACACTTTGCCTGCATAAAATTCATTGAAAAAACATATTAACAAAATAAATAAAGGAATCAATATGCATATATAACATATATTGTATTATGTGCTAATGTTGATCATTTGTAACCAGTCAGAATAACCAAACTAATAATTAGGTGATTTCTCATTTTGCAATAAATGTACTTCAGACACAACACTTGGCGGCGTATTTGATGCCTGCATCAATGAATTTCCTTGTTTGTTAGTTCATAACTAGAAGTAGTTCCGACATTGTAAGCGAAGGTAACGATTTACTAACAAGCGGTTATGCATATTCTTTATTTGGATAGCGCCTTTACTGTTTTAACATGAAATTTAAAGTACTATGGAATTTTTAAATAATTTTTATTATTCTCCAGAAACGTATCAGCAGCCACAATTCGTGACCTGCGTAAAGGTTATCAGTTAAATTAATTTTGAAAATCGAAAAGTTGTTTAAAAGCCGAAATACTTTTTCGGCAAATGTTATTAACCGCATATCATTTACTCATACATAAGATAATTAGGAGAACCGAAAGGAAAATGTTTGAGGAGTAAGTGCTTTTTCTTCCCAACAACATAACGCGACTTTAGCATACATAAACTTTATCATAGTGACCGTGGTCAAATATGTTTATAATAGTAGATTGCGGTAGGTAGCTGTTTTAAGAATGTATGAACTTGTACAGCCTACCTTTCCTTTTTATCGAAGGCCATTATCAGCTTAGGATTTTTGTCCCATTTTGCCTGTGACAGCTTTGTTTCTTTAAATATGTGAGAGGAGAAGTTGATACTGCTTTAAATGCTGCAAAATCATTATAGAGATTTACTATGCAACTGCAGTGGATATTTTCTTTGTTCTTCAATTTACTTCATAAACAATAACATATTTTATTTCGCTTCAGTTTTACTGTGAAACAAAATGCAATAATCTAATTGCATATACATACTCTTTCAAAATGAGGTGAAAATATTCGTTATGTCGGAAAATGAACAGAAGACACATTTTCTTTCACAACTCTGATATACATAATTTCAAAAGCTTGAAACAAGCAATTCAAATGATGACCTTTGACTTTAAATATTTTGAAAACAAATCTCGAACACAGACTATCGGTCAGTATTTCGCCAAAAATCGCATTAAACGCTGCGATCTGCAGACTTCCTAAGTAAGACCAGTATGCCGAATAAAATACACTGTTAATCTCAGATGCAGTAAATAACATTAACATGGAAAGGACGCATAGACTTGGAAATAAATAATGATAGTATAAAAACCAGACCCATCATTATAAAGTTTTATAATTAACCAGATAAACTATTTACGACAAGTAAATTTGACGAATTGGTATCCCCCAACGAATAGGTTTGTGGTGAGGAATGGCAAAGAATATATCCGGCAAAAAGTTAAGGGTATTACTAAGAAGCAAATAATTTCATTAGTCTAAATCAATTGAACAGAAAACGAATGTTTAAAGTGTACATAATAAATGTATGTTACGTTGATCCTGACTAAAGAAATTATTTTGAATGGAATATGTTTACTGTAATAAGCTTAGCTTTTAGAATTAAATGGAGTTATTTGAAATGTGAGCTTGAAGTGTAACTAGAATTAAATATTGTCTTCGAGTAGTTTGGCACCAAGTGTTGCTGTTTCACATGTACATTTGAACTTAAAAGAACAGATGTCCACAATCAAGTAAGATATGTTGAACACATGGCTGGCGGCGGGGTGGGTGTGGTTACAACTTCACATGTTGAAAGGTTTGAACATTTTTTAAAAACAGGAATGGAAAAAAACATTTTTTAGGTGGGGGGGGGGGGGTGTTGAACGGGTGAGGGTACAAAACTTCACATGTTGATTATAAATATTGATGGAAACTTAAAATTGAAAAAAAAACTGTTCGGAGGGGGGGAGGGATGCATGATCGGGTAGGTGGGCATAACTGGGTGGAGGAGCCAGGTGGGGGAACAGTATAACTTTGCATGTTGATAAATATTCATGGAAGGTTTGAAAAAATCTGAAATAAGGAATAAAAAAATTGGGTGGGGGCGGAGGTGTGACCAAGGCAAGAGGGCGACCAGGTGTGAGTACACAACTTCATGTTTATAATAAATGTTCATGGTGGAGAATGAAAGAAGTTTAATGAAATTCTACCAAATGGTAAGTTTGTTATGTACAAATATGTGGATTTTTAAACAATTAAAGGGCAATAACTCTGAAGTTACTGAAGAAATCCGGACGAAATTGTGTGTGCACAACCGCATTATAGTGATCTAAATTGAGTTTAAGTTTAATAGTTCTAGGTCAAATATATCACAAGTTATGAAACAGAAATTGCCATATTTATAGTACTCTATATAGTTAACACTAGAAAATTCTAAGGGCTATAACTCTCGGGTTACTTAGGCAATCTGACTAAAACTTGACGGGCCGCATAACCTCATAGTGGTAAAGATGTATATGAAGTTTTATTTAAATATTCCCAACCACTTCCTAGATATGGCTCTGGACGGACGGACAACGCCAAAACTATACCCCACGACTCCGTCGGGTGATAATAAAGGAGAAGGTCTCTGATTATGCAAAATCTCTTCAACCCTGGACAGCTTCTCAAGGAATTTCAGCGGATTCACTATGGGTCAGTCAAAAGAAGCGAGCCAGCAAACCAATACTAGTCAGATGACGGGCCCCAACCAACACAGCCAGGGGTACAAGTTAACAATCATATAGGAGTGTCGACACTTGTTGATACCGGCAAAGGTAAAAGCCAATAATGATGGAATGCTCACTTATCTTATGATAAATTTGTTATTATCAAAACGATGTACACGGTAAACAATGTGTCCACTTCTGGCTATAGCTCGGAAGTTTATGAGAAACGGTTATCTTTTCTGCTTTTGGAACTTTCAGGATGTAAGTTCAAAATGAAATGATTGTGACTTTATAAACGTGTAAGTGATTTTGACAATATATTTTGAACCCTACTACAATAAACCATTTGGAAATTATCATTTTTAACATTATACGAAAGATGACTTGAGTAAGCATTTCACTAGATTACAATTATCGTTTCATAACATCGGTATAGAAAGTGGTAGGTACAGCGATACAATAAGAAATAAAAGACCATATCCTGTAAACAAAAGGCAACTGAATCTGAATATCATTGTTTTGTTGTGACAAATTCAGACCAGTTTACAGGAAATACCTTTAATATATCCTGTCCTTGTATACAGAAATTTAACACGACAAAAAATGAAAGTTTGCAAATTAAAGTATCTAAATGTATTAATTGAAATTCACAAGTATAATTTGAGCGGAAACCATGCTGGAAGGAATTAATCAAGTTGTTACAATATAGTTTATTTACAATAATAATACATTTGTATCAAACACTAAAATATGCTCCATGTATTCGGATGTGAAGTTAAAGAGATAGGTTTGTAGTTTCTGTCTTTACTGCGTTTCTCCTTTTTGTATGCGGGTCCGTGGGGGAGGAGCATTTATAGCCATCCTCCAGTCTTCAGGTATACTGCCTGTAGTAAGATATGTAGATCTTTGTCAAATATGGTGCAATTTATAAGCTTGTTTCTTTTAAAAGTCTTGATGATATTTAATCTGTGCCTGAGGCCTTGTGAGGATTTAAGTCTTCAAGCAGTTTTTGCAACCCTTCAATTTCATTGACAATATGAGACACAACATCCTGTGAAGATTGGAATTTTTCATATTCCAATTTTGATAATTCTGATAATAAATTCAATGTTTTAAGAAAACACTAAAATTGTTCCTTCAATATTTTTTGTTGTTGTTGTTGTTGTTAGACAAGTAGGAGTTATTCCATCGGAATGCAGTGGAGCTATTCCTGAGTTTTCACTTTTCTCACTAGCTTTTCACTAGCTTTCCGCATGGTTTTGGGACATTGGATTACAGTCTAAACATACCTCATAAATGATACTAGCCCATGATCCGCTAATATCTTGGGAAATTATGAACATTTATTTTATGCTTTCACGTGAAATACATCTACTGGAAATAAGTGAAATAAAATTGATATTTTAACTGTTTCAAACTAGATCTACACTTGGATGCGAAAGAATATGAATTAGAGCTATAAATAATCGCAAATTATTTGCAAAATATACTCCAATATATATGTATATAAATACCTTCGCGAAAATAAAGATGTGCAATCAATCGTTATAAAATGTAAAACAAATCCAGAAACCTCATAGAACTTTTTCCATTTTTTTAACATAGATATCGTGGCATCACGACATTATGACGTCATAATGCAATGTATGTGAAGTTGCGCGGTAAAATTGGGTTTGTAATTTGGTAGTTTGGTTAAAACTATTGAAAACTATGAAATAAAATGAAAATCTGTTTGCTTTACAAGTAAGATCGAAATATATTTCTGGTGTCTTTTCGGTTAAATATAGTTCGATCTTACACTGAAACAAACAAATATCCTGTATTTTCTGAATTTGCTGTTTCTTTTGTTGCTGTATTGTTACTTTTTCCAGTTTGACAATATAATGTTGCGAAGAACTCTTGTAGATTTTAATAATCTATTTAGAGAAAGAATGCGAGAGAATATGAATTATCAGGCCCGGATCCAAAAATATTTGATTCGGAGGGGTAGGGTGTGTGGGGCGGAGGGGGGGGGGGGGGGTCACCAATTTAGAACGAAGTTTTAAGGCGTTACCGAAGAGGCGCATAGCGCCGATTTGGGGTAGGTACGGGGGATCCACGGCTCGTGTTATGGTGGACAGGGGTCTCCCTCTAGAAATTTCTTGTAATATAGGTATGAAATGGAAGCCTCTGGTGCATTTTTTGTCAAAAACATTTTACGGTACAGGAGAGGGGGCGGGGGCGGGGTGGGGGAGGGGGGTGCGTCAGGGGATCCCTAACCTTCTATGTCTAAATTTTGAGGTACGGGAGGGGTACTCTCATCATTTTATAGGGGACACCCGCTGGAAAATTTTGAAATTTCGTTATGAAATGGTGGCCTCTGGTGCATTTCTTTCTCTAAATGTTGTGGTGTGGTACGGGAGGGGTACTCCCATCATGTTGGGGGGTGGGGGTGTCAAGGGAATTCCCCTGGATTGGTTTCAGATATAGGTATGAAAATCGTGGCCTCTGGTGCATTCTTTATCTAATCTTTCAGGTACGGGAGGGGGCACTACCATCAATTTAGTGG
>NW_026461812.1:0-15000 GCF_021730395.1 Mercenaria mercenaria
GATCGTCCGTTGTTTCTGTCTCTATTATATTCTGTTCTCGAATTAAATGGTAAGCTCCTTGGAGACTTTCGCCGATTTTGCCAAAATGAGTGACTAGAGAAATGTTCCGCTGGTGGACTTCTGTTAGTATCTTGATCTGGTGAACGACTCTTTATAACAGAAATCCATTCATTCAAACACATAAGCAGCGTACTTGAACCCCGGTTGTTTAAGTGAATTCCAGGTGTATAATAATGGGTGACAGTTTTCCGGTTCATATAGATGAAAGATGTGAAACACTGTACCAGGTAAGCTCTAGTTTCATGGCAAACTTGTTGAAGAACATTATTAAAGGCGGTAACATCTGCATCTTTTCTCGGACATAACGTACACAGATGCACTTTACATTCTTTGCGTAAAAGTTTATTGGCAATGTCCTTCATTTCATCTCCTAACGTCGCAGCATTTTTCCCGCGGGCAACGTCATTTCCGCCAATATATATAAACACGTTAGCGTATTTTGTCAAATCCATATCTTGAAGTCGTTTAGACACATCTTTGATAGTTGCTCCGCCTGCCGTGCTTATGTCCGTTGTGCTGTTTAATCCATTCCGTTGAATGCCTTTCAAAACCGAATCTCCTATTATAAGAGTCCCGTCTCTTACTGCCCTGTCGGGTATATTTGGCATCAGTTCAGCTTGAGAATTAGCTTTCAAGTCACCATTTGTACTTTCAGGGTTTTGCACATTAGATACTTCGTCTGTAGGAGATATCGTCTGTGCAGCAGTAGGCGATTTATTACCATTTCTTTCTTTTAACGAAGCTGGATATAGTGATTTCAAAGTATCAAAGATGGACATCAATATTTTTTGCAAATTATCGCCGCATTTCTTTATGTCAGTGCTTACTGTTGCGTTTTTCTCTGTCATTTCTTCTAATCTGTTGTTTGTTTGTGCATTTGCTAGAGATGTTTTTTTTTTCATACTGTTTATATCATCATTTAAAACGTAAATCAGTGTCATCAATATGGTGTTTCAATGTTTGTTTTATATCTGTAACATCTTTGTGAATTTCGTGTAGTAATTCTGCTAGAGATTTTTCATCAAGCGGTTTTTCATTTTGCAATGTTTCAGCTTGATTATCATTATCGTCAAGGTTGGTAATACATTGATTTGAACTTTCGTCTAGTTGCTTACAGTTAGTGTTTGGTAAACAACTATCTTTAAGTGACACAGTAGCATCTTGTTTACCTCCTGTCTGATAGGATACTCTTTCTTTAAGGTGTTCATTAATTGCATTTCTTATATCTTGATTGATGGCATCAAGAGAAGAATTTTCTTCATCTAGTGTTTTTTTAAGTAACACCATAATTTCCTCTAAATCCTCGCTCATAAATTTTGGCAGGCCTTTCCCGTTTACCAATATGGAGCATTTTGTGTGGTACATATTTACCGTGTAATGTTTTGATTCATCTGAACTAACTTTTAATTTAGTCTCAACTAAGTTACCTTTTCTATCTAAGACAGGAATACACTGTGACTTTGACTTGATTCCAGGTGATGAGTAGTACATTTCCGCCGCAAACTTAAAACAACTCATACATTCACTTCAAATGCTTTATTCTCCGTGTTGATGTACTTTTTTTTTAAAGCTTTCATTTCATCCAAGATATAGTTTCTGTTTTCACAGTTAATTTCTTGAACATCCGGCGTCATTAAATTTTTCTTTTCTCTTTGTGTCATTTTGAAAATCCGTGAAGTATTGGAAAATTCGTGAAGTACGAGGATAGTTATATATTCTTTTCAACTTCCACAAAGTTTTAAAGAAAACTAACAGCAAAAATGCTTTGTAAATGAATAAAACCTTTTTTTTAAGAGCGACGTTTTTTCCGACTTGTTTATCCGAACGTGACGTAGATCATTCTATTTTCCACTTTCAGTGTAAATGGAGAACGCTTGAACAGCCCACGGACTCTCTTTCAGGGAATGTGACACCACTTGCCACACATCATTGTGCAGATATTTATATTGTCTTTTAGACGCATTGAGGCTCATGTTTCTATCTTTGAGATGAACTAGGAATATCATTCAATCTTTCTCCTTAATTCTTCTTGGAGAAAGCCATTTGTAACACTTTTGAACAGTCCTTAGACACACATTCAGGGAATATGATACCTTTTGTAATATATCATTTTAAACGTATTTATACTTTCTTTCAAATGAATTAATTAAGGCCAAGGCCCTTGACGATTTCTTGGAAAAACATCGTTTGGAGCTTTATTGAACAGCCCACAGACCCTATATTAGGGAACGTGACACCATTTGTTATACATCATGTTAAAGGTATTTAAGCTGTGTTTCAAATACATTAAGAGCTAGGTTTTTATCTTGGGGATGAATAAGGTAGATCATTTAATCTTTGACCTTAAATGTTCAAGGAGGCCGCCGTTCGATGCGCATATGAATAGCCCATAGGCCCTCTTTCAGGGAAAGTGACATAAATTATAATACATCATTTCAAGGTAAATATATTCTCCTTGAAATGCATCAAGGCCCTGGTTTCTATTATTGGGATGAATACAGTAGTTCATTCAATCTCTCGCCTTAAATGTCTTGGAGAAAGCCGTTTGGATCACTTTTAACTTGAATAGCCAACAGGCCCTTTTTCATGGAACGTAACAAGATAATACTGCTTTATACAGCACTCTCGCATGCTGATACAATTTAAGGTATCTTAAGAAAACTTTCACCCTGTGGCTTGGATCAAAATTCAGTCTATATTAGAATTCTAAATGAAAAACTGTGTGCCCGTAAGATACAAGTGCCCACTTCCTGCCACTGTCTCCAAGTGAAATATTTCTTAACATATGCACAACACAAACTTTAAAGCAATGTGTATTTTTCAAGTCATGGCCCATAACTCTGGTTTAGCTCAGTTATATAGTACAGAACAGCAGGTACATAACTTCACATGGTGTAAAACCCCTAAAGTTTGACTTCTCTAATTCAAATACTTTTTGAGATACAAGCAAATCAAACTTGTATGTTTTTCTCTGGATCATACTAGTAACTCTGGTCTGACTGAAGAAATCCCAAACAAATTCCCAGAAGCACAACTTCACAGCCTGAGTGTGTTGTAATTTAATTGTCTATATAAAAAGCAGTCACGCAAAATTCCACTTTTGGATTGTGGACAAGTTCGATAGATGGCTTCAGTACAACATGCATCATGTCTCTCCGAAGCCAATGTTACCTTGACAACTCTTCCAGTATTTCTCTACTTGCACAAACTTCTGAACAGATCTCATTAACACCGATAAACGGTTATAAGCGATACGCAATTTTGTAAGTTGACCCGTAAGAACATACACATACATAATCACACAATGAAATGTTTTAGAGCAAAGTAAGTTTAAATACCATGTAGCATTCCTCTCAAATGACAGAAAATTGTCGTTCAAAATGTAACAATACACATACTCAGTATGGGTTGTCTCAAGCATAGTGGGCGAAGCCATTTTAATGATTTCTCGTGCATAAAACATATACATTTTGTATAGTAATTTTGTATTTTAAGGCAATATTAACACCTTCTAACCTAAGTATAATAATTGCAGTCACATTTCAGTTCAATGCCATGTAAGAGCTGTTCAAAATATATACCAAAGCTAATTCAGTGTAATTCAAAGATGCAAGAAAAAATGTTTCATGCCTCAACTTAGAAAGTTGATACTTAGTACATTTCTATTTGATGAGTAAGTGGGCTGTTAGAATTATTCAAACGACATTTCTTTGATAAAACCCAAGGCATAAAATTATTCATTTTACGCAATCCGGGCTCAAGCTAGAAAAACAGGCATAGAAGATTTTCAAGACATTATAGGTAGCCTTACAAACATGTATAGTAACTGGTGTCACATTCCTTGAAAGAGAGTTTGAAGGATGTAAGGGATGCTATCCATAATATCTAATTTATGCTCTCTTCATCCTATAGCTACGAACTTGAGCCTAGATGCATTTGATCGACAATATGAGTACTATGGCAATGATGGATAGCAAATTATGTCACATTCTCTGATAAAAGTATGCATTTATTCATTTCTGCCTAGTCATGCTGTTTTTTACCATTTTCTCGCCTGCTTCACGCGTCAAAAATTGCAATGGTCAAGACTTGACACGAAGATCCCTATCAGGCCATGATATGACACGTAAATCCATAGTAAATTCATATTATAGATATACTTGACAGCGTATGTACCGTATCTGGTAATTGTAGCACAATTGGGAAGTATACAATGAGTACAAAAGTTGAAGCTCTGAAGAGTAATTTACAATTAAAATACTGCAGTTGGAAAGAAAAAAATATATCTTTGCAGAACAAGGTTTCGATGAAGGAGTTGATATTACTGAAGAACGCGTGTTTTCAGCTGCAATATAGTAAATAAGTACCATTCTCGCGTTAGATATGTATGTAATACCTTTAAAAAAGCAACATCGCTGTACTCTGTGAAAGCCACTTGTTTCCAGCGTCTTCTTTAATAAAGTAGTTCAGATATGAAATTGAGATATTTCCCTCATCTGGCGTAAAGATACGGACCAATTGGTAAACTGTCCTGCATGTTAACTGGACTATAGATGCGTTTTAATGTGACATGCTGCGTGTTGAATGTTTTATACCTGTCGCCGTTTGCTTGTATCCTCGTGAAAAAGGAAGCTGAGTGCGTAAGTCTTCTCTGCCAGTACATAGCCTCTCTGTAGACAAGCCCTGCAGTGCCTTCCAGTTGATTACACAGGTAATTGAACACCTTGCGACTTCTAACAAAAATTTAGGTCGGCTCTCAGGCATGAGGTATGCCGGGGGTCAGCCCATGCATAAGTTCAGACAAGAAAAATACCTAAACTCTTTGACCAGAAGAGAAACGCCATTTTTCTTTTCAAAAGTATACATCAAACTGTTCATATATATATTTTTTCTATTTAAAGGTGGTCAATCACATTTAAACAACATTTAATGACATTTTTTACTTTTTGTATATTCTGGTAGAGAATTATTTAAGGAACAAAAAGACCGATTACATAGAATTAGATTCCTATTTGAAATGTATATTTTATTACTTTTATAAATTTTTGTAATTACTCCCCTTTAATATGAAAGTATATAAAAAGCTGGGTATTTCTTTTTATTTCGGTACAATGTCTAGTTTTACATTTGCATTTGATAGACTAATCAATTATTGAACAATCTTAACCAAAATGCAAGTTTAAAAGCTGTGTGTAACTTCTGAATTCATTTATTTCCAATCTATCTTGGTTGCGCAACCAAGATAGGCAAAGGGAAGTAATAATTATTTTTTAAACTTGCGTTTCTAATGAATTCCATCTAAATACATAATTTTTAATGCAAATATTTTACAAATATATTACAATATGTCTAATATGTATACATTTCCTTAGGCAAAGTATGTTTATCAAATTTATACTTATGATAAAATAACTCTATCTTGGTTGGGCAACCAGGATAGGAAAATGAAATTTTAAAAATACCTCCAGTGAAAATCTAATTTGTATTAAGTGTTAAGTGAACATAAATGAGTGTAAATGATCAGATGCTAAAGTTTCGAACAAATCCGTTACATGGCCAAAATCTGATTATCCACCTTTAATCGTATTTTCCACCATCAACGGTTTGGTCAGGATTTAAAATACTATATCAGGTAAAGCAATTTCTGGATTTGTCATTTAAAAAGGCTACTATTTTAGCTGTGAATTTTATATTGATTCCGCAAGCGTCTCCACGTTAATCTTTGTGAATAGTATTGTAACATGTGCATTGTAATGTAAATTAAAACAAAAACTACCAGTGTCACAACTACCAGATTCTATATGTATTTGACCCATACCACTCGTAATTATCAAGTGCACCACGATTTGATACAATACATTTAAAACAGCTTTACAAACTTATCTGCTTCAAAACTTATTTCCGCGATAACCGCTATTTAACGAGCAGTATCACGGTTTGCAAAACTATGCCACTGATGGTCTACAAATTAATTTGAATATCAGATAAATACATGTAGGCCTAAAATATTATTTTATGAGCAAAAACATTAATTGCCATAAAAAAGATCTATCACCGTTGTATTTTTTTTTTCATTTTGACATACACGGAAATTCCAACTTTACATATAGATCTACTTTTCTTTTGTTATTTTCCCATTTTTACAACATTCTATTTTTACCACGGCTCATCCATATTTATTAGTTAACACCAAAACGATATTACAGTTGACTGGATTCCAGATGATATCCTCACAAACGCCTGCGTTTGGGGTATATCTACAAACATTTTAAAAGTACATAGTAGCTCTTACCTACACTGAATTTTTACATTTAAGCGTTTTAGCTTCCAATACAGATGAGACATATTTGCGACAAACAAAATATTGATCCATGGCTTAAAATGGCAAAGGTATGACAGTGAAAACGTATAAAGCATGATTGTTTGCCCTGGGTAAATGTGTTTTTAGATTCTTTAGTAAGTGGTGTCATTATATTGAAGAGAAATTTTCTGTCTAGTATAAAATTCCAAAATGAATATTCACTTGAACAGAAGAAACAAAGCCCTATCATTAACCTTAAGTTACCTTGTTTTAGGTTTACATCTCACCTTCCCTTCATATAATCTTTTCCTGTGTTTGTTATAATCATAGTATGTACTTTGAAGAAATACATAGGAAGTAATTAAAAAGGAGAAGTTGTTTTGAGTTTGAGAATTTGGACACTACTAGTTTCGTTTCAAAACCTATACTTGTTCGCTAGCCTGAGATCAGTATTCAAGAATAATATAAATGAATTTGACTACGACATTATTTGAGCCGTGCCATGGGAAAACCAACATAGTGGGTGTGCGACCAGCATGGATCCAGACCAGCCTGCGCATCCACGCAGTCTGGTCAGGCTCCATGCTGTTCGCTTTTAAAGCCTATTGGAATTGGAGAAACTGTTAGCGAACAGCATGGATCCTGACCAGACTGCGCGGATGCGCAGGCTGGTCTGGATCCATGCTGGTCGCACACCCACTATGTTGGTTTTCCCATGGCACGGCTCAATTACTTTAATGTGGACCTATTTCACTGAGGGAAATATTTAAACAAGTGTCTGAGAAATTACCACGAATTTATTCATTCATTTCTTTCTTTATTTATTACTTTATATAAACTGCAAACAGGTTTATTTGCAAGTGTTCAACTGTTAAAACACTGCAACTGTTTAAAAAGGAAACAATATAGAGGAAATTAGGGTCAGGTGGTCTCTGTGTATTGGTATTATGAATGTAGCTTGTGGATCAAACACTTAACAGAAGTCATCACATTGTAACTATTTGTACACCAATTCATATGTGTACATTGCAAGTAACTTCAAGAGAAACTAAACCAGAAACTGCTATTTACGGTGTAATTTTGTAGCTTTGCGCTTGACGCTTCGTGCACGGTAATTATCAGAGGGGAGGCGATGGCCCTAACGGAACACCGTAAATGACGCTATATATAAACGTGAAACTCGAAATTATCGCGAAGCGGTCCATTATAAACGTGAAGCGTGAAGGTATATGATGGCTTAGTGGGAAGGTACGTTCCTTTGTGCTTCTCCTTCTGCGTATTCTTTTACAAACAAGAAGTACAAGGCTACGATGACAAAGCTACGGCAGTGAAAAGTTTACGTTTTTTCGTCACCTTAGCTTCGCGTTCCGCTCTTTGCGTCACACGAAAGCGCAAGCGTATGGATGTACCTTTGCGTTTAGCCGTCGTACTTCCGCGCTTCGCATTTATGAAGTGACACGCTGCAAGTGATCTTGCTTCGCCATCCTACCGTCGTGCTCCCGTTTATGCGAAGCTATACGAAGGCAAAACACGATGGTACGATGATGAAAAGCCAAGCTGCGATCGTAAACATGTTTCGCGTCCCGATCGTACCGACGCAGGTTACAACTTCGTGCTTCGCGTTTACAAACGGAGCATGCGCTGGCCTAACTAAAAACCGTAGATACTACATTACAACATCGCATCTTCTATCTTCTATAAGTACTGTTTAGACTCTTGCGGTTTTGTTTTCTCCCTTAACAACGATTCTCGAAACCATGATGCTGAAAGCCGAAACTGCTTCGATAATGAAAGTTTAAACTCGAAATCACGACAGTGAAAATATGAAACTACGAAACTATGAAAACACGAAATCGCGAATCTATTATGTTTCTAAGTCAACACGAAAAAAAACTGGTGCAGCTTTCTTCTTGTCTTCATGCCTTCGGTGCAAAGATACAAACTCATGGGGAAATCAGCCACATTCTTGTCATATTAGGATATTAGTATATGTATTTACGCCCTGACTGCACTCAAGTTCTGTTTTGTATTTCCCAAAATATGTTGGAATTATAGATTTGTATACACGTATAAACAAAATGCATGGATGTCAAGAATTTAATAGGAGAGATCGTGTTTGCATACAAGTCTGTTGTATTTTCTATTTTTAGAACTGATAAGAAAGTGACCGGGTGGGCAGAAGCCGAACGTCCATATTTTTTTGTTAACAGTGATGTTTTTCTAACGGCCTAAACTTTCTTAAAACACAAATTATATCAACAATTTTTTTATCAATGGAAAGGTTATAAAACAAGCAATTTATTAATTACTTTTAATTGTTATTTCGGAATAAAATGGATTAATTAAACGCTCAACTTACAGTGTTTTTTCTAAAAGTTTTGAACATCGCTATTAAAATTATATGTCATTTAAAACGGTTATTCATTTAAAAAATACATTTGAATACGAAAATATGAAAATTGTAAGTATTTCAAAACTTTTTGAATTTTGAAAATCCATAAATGAGCGTAAAAGTTAATAAAAATTAAAAATTCCGATCCCATACACAAACGATGTAAAAACATTTGTTTTGCCCACCATGTTAATACGTGACGTCACGGCGATCTCTCCCATATCAAGATAAAATAATATTATGGTACCAAGTCGTTTCTATGTGTATATGTGATGCTTCCGATACTCAGACATATACTGGTTAGTAGTATATGGGCCTCTTTGCAGGCAAACAAACGGGCGCCATCTTGGATGACCTAGTTACTAAAAATAGTAACTCATTTGCATATAAGAATTGAATTCACTGCACATGCGCGGCGGCCATTTTGAATTCTATGTTTAGAATGACATCATCTTTCTATTTTAAGAATGACTTCACTCTGCTATTTATATCTCCCAGAAGTATAGAGCTGACTTATATACCTATCTAGGGCGTGTTCGCGCACATTGAGGGTCAGTGTGCTCAGCCCTAACGGGGAGATGAAAACAAAAACTATATATTAATAATGTTGAATAATAAACATATAGATTTATCTAAAACGTAATATACATTGTATGGTAATCAAATAACTTATTAATGATAAGCAAATATTCATTATATTTTTAATTAAAACCATTAAGCTTTATTTAAGATAGCTACTTAGAAGTAACGTTAACTGAAAATAAAGTATACATTTTTGTCGACGATGTTCTCCTCCTTGGCGTCCACTGACAAAATGACTCTAATCATAAGCGTAATAGTACTAAATGCGCATGCTCGTATCTATTTTTACAATGACTTCATAACTATATTTAGATAAGGTCATGAGTGCATCAAACGTGATCATGGTCAGAATGTCTAGCGTGTGTTGATTTAGACCGGATAGACGGACATAAAAATAAACATGTCAAAGTTAATCCCTTTAAAGTCGCCACAATGTCTGGCGTGTATTTATTTAAGAGCGGATGCGTTAACAATAGCCTATTCAACTGTCAAATTTAATCCCTTTAAAGTCGCCACAATGTCTGGCGTTTATTTATTTAAGAGCGGATGCATTAACAAGGCCTATTGATCTGTCCAAGTTAATCTGTGTATTGAGTACGGGAAGGGAGGTGACATCAGGTCTGGGTCGCATATGGACCGAAGTGCCTCTTTCATACCATCAATGATATGATGTTAAAGAACATTTTTCTTAAACAATTGCCAACATTTTTAATGACCATCCAGAGTTTTAGAACCAGTAAAGGGCTTTTTTAAGAAGGTTGTAAAATCATCAAAATAAGACGTTTTACGGTCCATTTTACATTTTGGGTATCTGACATTTCTGAAAAGCCCAAAGGGTGTACTTTACCATAAACTAGGTGCCAACCGGAAATGAGTCATTAAAATTTCAAAGTCATCGTACAGACTCGGGACCGGTACCGTTAGAAAGATCTTTTCGAGTAGGTTCAGAAAATATGTACAATTACGGGTCTATCTCAATCCGTTTTCCAGATATTGAGGTTTAAACCAGAATCATTCATCCGGAAACACCCGGCTTCATGCCTTTATTATAAAGATAACCTAGGCATATTGGTATCTAACCGAAGGTCTCGACTAGTACTATAAGTTGGTAAACTCAAACCGGAAGTGAAATCAATCACGCGTAAAATTCACATTTTCTGCGCGTCCCTAGACTCGAACCTGATCAGTAAGGTACCATTGGAAAGGTCTTTACAAGACGATTCGACACACAAGTACACACACACACACACACACGCACGCACACACACACACACACACACACACACACACACGCACACACACACACGCACACGCACGTGCGCACACACACACGCACACGCGCACACACATACACACACACACACACACACACGCGCACGCACACCACACACACACACACACACACACACACACACACCACACACAACACACACATACATGCACGCACGCACACACGTACGCGCCATTAAACAATATATTGTAACATCATCAAAATATTCAAATTATCAAAATATTCGGCCTATTACCCCTAGTACACAGATTGTGTCTGCAACTTCATAACAGGTATCACAATAATATCTTCCTTTGTAACTTACATTTGTCATCTATAGTTATTACAACAACTCATAGTCTCCGAAATTGAACATGCCAGTTCCACTACGGTGTAATACTCCAACACATCACACCATATTATATATATATAATTTGGAACATTTTTCCAGAATTTTGAATTAACAGAGTATACACTTCAATATAATCGTACAAGTCTATGCATGAAATTCAACCTTCAGCGGATATTAAGTATTAATATTTTTTGACTTGAGATCGGCTTAAGATAATGTATGAAAGGAACTGGCCAATGTTGACACTAATACTTTGAAAACTGTAAAGCGGATTAAATTTCGGTCAATTTTATGACTTTTAGGAGAAACTTATAGAACGAGTATTTTGTGTTATAAAACTTTTATAGTCCTTAGGATACTGTCTTAAGTACAGATAGGTTCTAGAAAGCCTGTTTCGACCATTCTTAGGAAATCGTCAAGAGTTTCAATGAACAGAAATACAGTTAACATTGAACAATCAGTGTTCCCCATTTCGTGACACACTTTCTATTCTCATCAGTTCTGAGATGTTAATTTCATGTGATAGAATTCATAAAAATCTTTCATTTACATCCCCCATTCTCGATTCGATTTTCAAACCGTTATACGCGTTATGACGTAACAGCGATTTTTAAACCTTCTTTCTAAACTTGCAATAAACACTTGAAACAGATAGTATTGGAAAGATCTCGTCGCATAGTTCAGAAAATGTATACATATTTTACCTCTATCTTGATCCGTTCTCAAGATATTGGCGTTTAATAGATTGAATGACGTCACCTTTTGGCGGTAAATTCAAATTTCGCAACCAAATTTTCAAAATGTAAATTTCTCCTCTATTTGTGGACCGATTTTGATGATCTTGGTGTCAAACCAAAACGCTTGGCGAGACCTAAGTGTTGGTAGAATACAACCGAAATGAATCACTCGTTCGTAAAATATCGATTTTCTCCTTTATTACTCAACCGACTATACACCCTGTTTGGTATCCTACGAAACGCTTTGACTAGTACTATTCCATCGTTTTGCACTAAAAGAATATGGGTCACTCATGCGTAAAATGCGTCCAAGTAAGCTTACCTGATCCTTACACTTTGAGATCAAAAATGACAATGAACGAATTCACAGGGTAAAGTAAAATAAATGGAGTCAGAGCAGTGTTCTGATTAGTCAGTAAAGGTTATAGCAATGCTCTGGCTAGCGATATGACGCATTCTGATTGGTTTAATTCTCAAAGAAAGGCTAGCTTACATGTTAAAACTTGTCATACAAACAACTCCTCCTCAACACCTCCTCCTCCTTCTCCTCCTTCTCCTCCTCCTCCTCCACCTCCACCTCCTCCTCCTCCACCTCCTCCTCCTCCTCCACTCCTCCTCCTCCTCCACCTCCTCCTCCTCCTCCTCCTCCTCCTCCTCCTCCTCCTACCTCCTCCTCCTCCACCTCCTCCTCCTCCTCCACTCCACTCCTCCTCCTCCTCCACTCCTCCTCCTCTGCCTCCTCCACCTCCTCCTCCTCCACCGAAACGCAGGCAAACCTTTTCTTCCAACTGTTTTCTGATCCTACGAAACAACCACTCAATTTTCATATCCTTTCCAATGACATGTTACAAGTAGAATGGCAATTCAAACAAGACTGTCAACCCGAAGATAATAAAACAAACATCTATTTAGCTACTTTTACAACTTGTTGGGCCAGACTTAAACTTTACAGTGTACTGGAAAAGCTCAATAGAGGGTTCTGTATTATGATACAGACAGTGTGATATATGTAAGTCGCCCAGGACAGTATGATCCTCCATTAGTGATTACTTGGGGGAGCTTACGGATGACTTGACGTGGGGAGTACATTGTAGAGTTTGTGTCTGGTGGTCCTAAAAATTACGCTTACAAAACCAATAAAAATAAAGAGACGTGTAAGGTTAGGGTTTTACTTTGAATTATAAAAATAGTCAGTTGATCAATTTTGAAAGTGTAAAACACATTGTTACCGATCCGAAAGGTTGTCCGAGCATTACAGTAACAAATCCGCATAAAATTTGTAGAGATAAGAGAAAAAGGAAAATAGTCAATCGTGAAGAAAACAAAAAATATCAAGAGGTGTACACAAAACGTAGAAAAATAGCAGATTTTGACACTGAACCATATGGATATTAAGTTAGATACAATGTATTGATGTTAATATGTGTTAAAATTAAATTTCTATCATTTGCATTTCAAATTATGTCATGTGTTACTGTTTCTTTTATCTAAATTTTAAGTTTTGTCTACACACTGTTTTTTAATTTTTGTCTATGATGATTCAGAGAATTGTATAACTTTTGTATTGTTTTATATCATGAATAAAATATGTAAAAAAAAAACAACCTGTCTTCTCGATTGTATTATTCCAATTTGTACGTTAGAATATGAATGTTACCGACTCTCACGAGCCTGAAAGGGAAACCTTTTGTCTGTCAACAAAGTTATTAAATAGCACCAGATACTGCGTATTCAAAGCGATATCCCTACAAGCTTTACCTTGAGGAAACAAATTTTTGGTGAGATATACGACAGATATGTTCCTGTGGTGACTGCCCTTGGTAAAGAAATCAGCAATTCTTTGATCGTATTTAGCTTCAGTCATCAAGTCGTCAAAGACCAGCAGGTTCCTTTGATTGACATTTACCGCATACAAAATCGACCCCGGGGACATCACGCTGAAGTTCATCATACAATGGTTGCCACTGTCCAAAACACCATATGATTCGCTGAGGCTGAGGTCTTACAAGATTTGATGATAGCAGTTTTCTTGTCCATTCAGTTTTTCCACTACCACTTGGTCCTGAAACGACCATAGAAAATGGATGTTGAAACGTCGTCTCTCTTGAGATGTCCCATGTTTGTAATGGCGGTGAAAAACTGTCAGTGACTTCGTCATTTCCGTGGACATAACGTTGATGTCTCCGCATGTTGTCAATCCGAGAGAAAGACTGATGGCACACAGGACACTGATGCATTTGTGAAACCGATGTAAGTATCTTTTATCAAAAAGACGCTGCTTTATTTTGTTTGCCATTCTTACGCTTTCTTGGGACAGAGGAGAATGAAGAGGAAGAAGAGGAGGAGGAGGAGGAGTGGAGGAGGAGGGAGGAGGAGGAGGAGGAGGTAGAGTGGAGGAGGAGGAGGAGGAGGTGGAGGAGGAGGAGGAGGTGGAGGAGGAGGAGGAGGAGGAGTGGAGTGGAGGAGGAGGAGGAGGAGGTGGAGGAGGAGGAGGTAGAGTGGAGGAGGAGGAGGAGACGGTGGAGGAGGAGGAGGAGGTGGAGTGGAGGAGGAGGAGGAGGAGAGGAGTGGAGTGGAGGAGGAGGAGGAGGAGGTGGGAGGAGGAGGAGGAGGTGGAGTGGAGGAGTGGAGGAGGAGGAGGAGGAGGTGGAGTGGAGGAGGAGGAGGAGGAGGTGGAGGAGGAGGAGGTGGAGGAGGCAGAGGAGGAGGAGTGGAGGAGGAGGAGGAGGTGGAGTGGAGGAGGAGGAGGAGGAGGGAGGAGGAGGAGGAGGTGGAGGAGGAGGAGGAGGGAGTGGAGGAGGAGGAGGAGTAGAGTGGAGGAGGAGGTGGAGGAGGAGGAGGTGGAGGAGGAGGAGGAGGAGTGGAGTGAGGAGGAGGAGGAGGTGGAGGTGGAGGTGGAGGTGGAGGAGGTGGAGGAGGGGAGGAGTGGAGGAGGAGGAGGTGGAGGAGGAGGAGGTGGAGAGGAGGGGAGGAAGTTTGAGGAGAAGGAGGAGAAGGAGGAGGAGGTGTTGAGGAGGAGTTGTTGTATGACAAGTTTTAAACATGTAAGCTAGCCTTTCTTTGAGAATTAAACCAATCAGAATGCGTCATATCGCTAGCCAGAGCATTGCTATAACCTTTACTGACTAATCAGAACACTGCTCTGACTCCATTTATTTTACTTTACCCTGTGAATTCGTTCATTGTCATTTTTGATCTCAAAGTGTAAGGATCAGGTAAGCTTACTTGGACGCATTTTACGCATGAGTGACCCCATATTCTTTTAGTGCAAACGATGGAATAGTACTAGTCAAAGCGTTTCGTAGG
>NW_026461812.1:17500-68585 GCF_021730395.1 Mercenaria mercenaria
TGAATATTTTGCTTTAAATTATCATTAATAAGTTATTTGATTACCATACAATGTATATTACGTTATAGATAAATCTATATGTTTATTAATTAAACATTATTAATATATAGTTTTTGTTTTCATCTCCCCGTCTAGGGCTGAGCACCTGACCCTCAATGTGCGCGAACACGCCCTAGATAGGTATATAAGTCAGCTCTATATACTTCTGGGAGATATAAATAGCAGAGTGAAGTCATTCTTAAAATAGAAAGATGATGTCATTCTAAACATAGAATTCAAAATGGCCGCCGCGCATGTGCAGTGAATTCAATTCTTATATGCAAATGAGTTACTATTTTTAGTAACTAGGTCATCCAAGATGGCGCCCGTTTGTTTGCCTGCAAAGAGGCCCCTATACTACTCTGGTTTATCCTGTCCAAATCTTGGAACTTTGGACAAATCAATTAAAATACATTTCAGACCAAATGCTGGTATCTCATTCCTGATGGAAAGGCTCCGCTCAAAATTAACTTAATTCGGTAGCCCTACATACAATTTTATACGAAAATAGTCAAGACATTTTGTCTTCAGGTCAAAGATAGAAACAAATATCACGTCGTCTTGACAGTATATCAATAATGGCGATGCATCTCCGGCCAGAGAGTTTTTGGGCTGTTCAAAATGTTTCGAGCGGCGTTCTTCTTACAGAAAATAGGGTACGAAATTGCTTACTGTACTCAAAACAGGCTCAAGCTAGGATCTTGGGGTCATATGTGCCTTAACGACAAGATAAATACCTTTACAACTGGATGTAGCAAGTTGTGTCACATTCCCTGAAATAGGGTCAGTGGCTGTTCAAAAGTGCTCCGAACGGCACTCTTTAAGAAGACTTAATGGTATACCCTACTAATTCCCAAGGAAAGACTAGGACTAAAACATTTGAAGGGAAATATAAATACCTTTATTAAGATGTATGGTAGATCATGTCACATTTCCTGACAAAGTATCTATAGAATGTACAAAGTGCAACGAATGGTGTTCCTCCCTCAGTACTTATGAGTAAAGATTGAAGGATAACCCTATTCATCCCCAAGATAGAATCTGTGGTCTAATCTCATTTGAAAGACAGAGTATATATCTTTAAAATGATCTAGAACAAATGGTATCACATTCCCTGACAAACTGTATGTGAGCTGTTCAACTTTCCTCCCTAAACACCGGTATTCAAATTACAAGATTCAATGATCTTTCTTATTCATCCCCAAGATTGAAACATCTGCCTTAATGTATTTAAAAGAAAGTATAAATACCTTTCAAATGATATATAACAAGCGATGTTACATTTCCTGAAAGAAGGTCCGTGGGCTGTTCAAAATGCTACGAACGACGTTTTTCCAAGAATGTTTAAGGTACACGATTGAATATTATACCACAATATAGGAACTTTTGCCTTAATTCATTCCAAAGAAAGTATAAATATCTTTCATATAATGTATAACAAATGGTGTCACATTCCCTTAAGAGGGTCTGTGGGCTGTTCAAAGTGCCCTGAACGGCGTTTTCCAAGAAGACTTAAGGTGAAAGATTGAATTAATTACCTAATTCATCCCCAAGATAAAAACATGAGCCTCAGTGCGTCTGGCCCCAATTTCACGAAAAAACTTAAGTAATTGCTTAGCTAAGTCTGTTATTTCAAATGCTTGTTTTTGCCCTTTATATGCGTCTTCAGTGCTGACTTTTTCATCTAAATCAGACCCGTACATGACTATTTTATAGATCAAAGCACAACAGTTCTGAATTTTACAGAAAATGAAGTATAAAAATAAGAAATATACTTAAGCAAATACTTAAGTTCGTTATATCGTGCTTAAGTAGAAATATCATATTTGGGTAACTTAAATAAGGACTGCAGATAAATACTTCTAACCATAGTTTAATTTAGCTATAAATACATTGGTATAGAAAAAAATCAACATTAAATAACAATAGCTTAAGCAATAGCACGATTTTAAAATAACAGACTTAACTAAGTATTTACTGAATGAATATATAAATAACTGCAAAATGATTTATGGCAAGTAGTGTGACATTCTCTGAAAGAAGGTCTGTCGGCTGTTCAAAAGTGCTCCGAATGGCTTTCTCCAAGATGACATAAGGCGGAAGATTGAATGAAATACCTAATTCATTCACAATATAGAAACCTGGGCCTGAATGTAAGTTGTGTCACATTCCCTGAAAGAGGGTCTTTGAGTTGAAGGTAGAAGATTGAATGATCTACCTTATTCATCCCCAAGATAGGAACCTAGCTCTTAATGCATTTGAGAGACAGTATAAATGCCTTTAAAATGATGTATAACGAATGGTGTCACCTTCCCTTATAGAGAGTCAGCGGCCGTTCAAAATGTTCAGAACGACGTTTTCCTAGAATCATCAAGGTACGAGATTGAGTAATATACCGAATTCAACTGGACCTTAATGCATTTAAAGGACAGTATAAATACCTTTCAGATTATGTATAATAAATGGTGTCACATTCCCTTAAAGAGTATCTTTTGGCTGTTCAAATGTGCTCTGAACGGTTTTCTCCAAGAATACTTAAGGTGGAATTTAGATTGAACAAACTACCTTATTCATCCCAAAGATAGGCCATTTAAGGGAATGTGACGTTTTTCCAAGAATCATCAAGGTACAAGATTGAATAATATACCGAATTCAGCCCCAAGATAAGAACCTGGGCCTTAGACTTAAGGAATAAGACTTAATGTGGAAGATTGAATTATATACTAGTACCTAATTCATCTCCAAGATAGAAACATAAACCTCAATGCGTTTGAATGAATATATAAGTATCTGCAAAATGATGTATGACAAGTGGTGTCACATTCCCTGAAAGAGAGTTAGTGGGCTGTTTAGAAGTCATTAGAACGGCATTCTCCGAGAAGACTTAACGTAGAATATTGATAATACACCCATTTCATCCCCAAGATAGAAACCTAAATCTCATTGCGTTTGATAGAGATTATATGTGCCTCTTGAAAAGGTATGAGTGCCTCTAATATGGAAAGTGGTGTCACATTCCCTGAAAATAGGTCCGTGGGCTGTACAAAGTGCTCCGAATGGCGTTTCTCCTGGAAAACTTAAGGTATAGATTTGAATTTTTTATCCAAATCATTCGCAAGATAGAACAATGCCGTTCACGCATTTGAACGACAATATAAATACCTTTAAAATGTTGTACAGTAAGTGGTGTCACATTCTCTAAAATACTAATTGTGGGTTCTTTATCGTGGTCACTAACGGTATTTCTCCCTTGATACCTACGTACAGAATTGTGTATTACACCCTTACCATCCTAGTATGCACTTTGGACTACATGCATTTAAAATTTAAATCATTGTATGATTAGTGGTGTCACCTTCCCTGACAGTTTGTCTATAAGCTGTTGAAAATTCCCCAACGATCATTTACCATGGATCCAAGACCGTATATTAGAATATTCACCGTTAAATACCGAATTTCTTTACCCAGAAGCCTTACTGCACAGAAGTGCAGCCATTTTCTTACTGTTTGCTAGCTAAGTGTGCGCTCTCTTGATATTATCACCTTTCTTCCAGCTACTTCTACAACATTCTCTCTCTCTCTCTCTATTTATAGCATCTATTTTTGTATTGGAAAACCCATATATATTTATATAAATGACGCAATCGGGCAATAAAATACACTAAGAACAGCCAGGCGCGTATCTGGTCATAGGCCTACATACTGACAAACGTGCGTACGTTTATTTTTCAGATGTGATTTTTTAAAAAATAAACCTAAGGAGGGTTAGGAGAAAACAGACTTGTTCTGACTAGTGTACAAAAGATCAACAGCAATCCTTGTAGAGTTTGAAATATACAAATTTTAATGTTGAAGATTTTAATATGAAATTATGTCTTAATAAGTATGTATTTGTATCAGATCTATTATCTATTCAACAGTAAATGTATAATTAACCTAGAAATAACTGTAGACTCGATTTGATTTCCAGTAAAACAAAGAAGGAAATCAAGCTATGTATATTCTGCGATAAACAACAGTTGACGCGCGGACCGGTAAGAGAGCATAATATGACGTTAATTATGACGTCAAATTGCCACATGGCGTCCGATACATTACACCTCGGGTAAATGAAGTCTAGCTTATTATTTATAAATATATGTCAATGAGCATGTCAGAATGAAAACAATCAAGGCTGAATTAACACCACTTAATCCAGCTCTTCTTTATTAGCTCACCTGAGCAATGCTCAGGTGAGTTTTTCTGATCGCTTGATGTCCGGTGTCCGTCTGTCGTCTGTCGTCTGTCTGTCGTCTGTCGTCTGTCAACATTTAGCTTGTGTATGCAATAGAGGCTGTATTTTTCAACTGATCTTCATGAAATTTAGTCAGAATGATAATCTTGATGAAATCTAGGCCGAGTTTGAAAATGGGTTACCTGGAGTCAAAAACTAGGTCACTAGGTCAAATCAAAGAAAAATATTGTGTATGCGATAGATGCTGTATTTTTCAGTTAATCTTCATGAATTTTAGTCAGAATGATAACCTTGATGAAATCTAGGCCGAGTTTGAAAATGTGTCATCTGAGGTCAAAAACTAGGTCACTAGGTCAAATCAAAGGAAAACCTTGTGTATGCGATAGAGGCCGTATTTTTCAATAAATTTTCATGAATTTTGGTCAGAATAATAATGATGAAATCTAGGTCAGGTTTAAATGTGGGTCATCTGGGGTCAAAAAGTAGGTCACTAGGTCAAATCAAAGGAAAACATTGTGTATGTGTTAGAGGCTGTATTTTTCAATTGATCTTCATGAAATTTGGTTAGAATGATTGCCTTGATAAAATAAAGGTTGAGTTTGATTATTGGTCATTTGGGGTCAAAAAGTAGGTCACTAGGTCAAATCAAAGAAAAACCTTGTGTATGCGATAGAGGCTGTATTTTTCAATTGATCTTCATGAAATTATGTCAGAATGATTGCCTTAATAAAATCTAGGTCAAATTTGAATATGGGTCATCTTGGGTCAAAAAGTAGGTCACTAGGTCAAAACAAAGGAAAACCTTGTGTATGCGATAGAGGCCGTATTTTTCAATCAATTTTCATGAATTTTGGTCAGAATGATAATCTTGATGAAATCTAGGTCAGGTTCAAATATGGGTCATCTGGGTTCAAAAAGTAGGTCACTAGGTCAAATCAAAGGAAAATCTTGTGTTTGTGTTAGAGACTGTATTTTTCAATTGATCTTCATGAAATTTGGTTAGAATGATTGCCTTGATAAAATAAAGCTTGACTTTGATTATTGGTCATTTGGGATCAAAAAGTAGGTCACTAGGTCAAATCAAAGAAAAACCTTGTGTATGCGATAGAGGCTGTATTTTTCAATTGATCTTCATGAAATTACGTCAGAATGATTGCCTTGATAAAATCTAGGTCAACTTTGAATATGGGTCATCTTGGGTCAAAAAGTAGGTCACTAGGTCAAAACAAAGGAAAACCTTGTGTATGCGATAGAGGCTGTATTTTTCAATTGATCTCCTGAAATTAAGTCAGAATGATTTCCTTGATGAAATCTTGGTAGAATTTGATTATAGGTCATCTTGGCTCAAAAAGGAGGTCACTTGGTTAAATCAAAGAAAAACCTTGTGTATTCGATAGATGCTGTATTTTTATACTGATCTTCATGAAATTTTGATAGAATGATAGCCCTGATGAAATCTAGATCAAGTTCGAATATGGGTCATCTGGGTTCAAAAACTAGGTCACTAGGTCAAATCAAGGTAAAACCTTGTGTTTGCATTAGGAACTGCATTTTACACTACATCTTCATGAAATTTGGTCAGAATGATAGCCTTGATGAAATCTAAGTCAAGTTTGAATATGGGTCATATCTAGGGTCAAGAACTAGGTCACTAGGTCAAATAAAAGAAAATACTTGTTTTTTGCTCCAATTTTAATGATAATTGGTCAGAATATTTTTTCTATGAAATCACTAGGTCAAACATGTTTACACAGTTATGGTGTGTTATGGTGTTTCTCAGGTGAGCGGCCTAGGGCCATCTTGGTCCCCTTGTTTCATATAAAATCCACTTACTTTATAACGGTTTTTCGACATTTTCTAGCATATCAGAATTTCAGAGACTTATATTCCCATAAAGAACTAGATCGCTACTTTACAAAAACAAAAAGAAAATGTGGTGTTAACTTTTATATAAGAAAACTACAGTTCGTTAAATACAACCCGCTGAATTTACTACTTTTCGCTTCTTTCAATTTCTCTTTTCGAGACATTAGGTAGCAAGGTACACTTAGATCCGAAAATTTAGGGCACGGACGGTCTTACATGTAGCGCGTCGCAATATTGCACTTCCCCTATGAGCAAAATTTGGGTGGCTATTTTATAAATTGCGTGCATGTTTTGTGCTTTTAATTAATGGCAAGATCGGGATTCTCATACAAGAATAAAGAAAGTTATCAAAGCGAAAGGTTTACATCATCCATGAAAAATAGCGTGCCAAAATCATCAAGTTTGCACCTTTTGAACAGTCTACAATGATCCCGCTGCAAGAACACTGTCCAATTTTATTGCATTTCTTAATTTAATAGTCCTTACTGAACGTCAGGACATAAACGGAATGGGGGCCCATCCAGCTCGTTTTTTCGGAAAATAACGAAAATGTTCCTGAGTATCAATCAACAAGCACAGAACCCTTCCGTGAATTGAATTTTTCCGCGAAATGGTGTCTCATTGATCATACAAAGCTACCAGCAGTTAGTTTTCCAACTGACATCAGAATTTTACATGTATCGGCTGTATAAATTTTCTAAAGAATTAATAATCATTATCTCTCACCTTAATTTACAGACATCCAAAATCACGATGTTCTCTTTATAACAAATATTGACGGGGGCCAAAATTCGAAAGTGTACCCTGCTACCTTATATTCTTACGCCGCCATTTTTACCTAGCGTGCGATAGGAACATGCCGATTTCAATAGAATGCAAAGTGATACATAATGAAACGCGGTAGGTTAAAAGTAAGCATGTTGCTATCGAGAAAATGCACTAGGAAAGGAAAAAAGATTAGTACTAGATATATTTGGACTACTTGTGTCTAGACCAGTGGAGGATTACATTCTATTTGGTAGTGATCAGCCTATTGGCATTCTTGTGATTTATAGTTTAAACAGTATTTATTAGATATATCATGTACATAAATATATACAGTAACATTTACAATCAAAATGATGTAAAGGATCTGAAAACAAGTTTTCAGCGAAAACTTATATTAATTCATTTCCTTGTGATTTATCGTCTAATTTACCACGGTTCATCGTTCAGATGCTTCAGTATGTTCAATTCCTACGCATCTGAACCCTGAACCGTGGTAAATTAGACGATAAACCACTCGAAGGCATTGATTATCTGTTAATTCAAAAATTAGACGATAAACCACTCGAAGGCATTGATTATCTGTTAATTCAAAGACTTTTTTTTTCGTTTACTAACTTTCGTTGGCTGGTCTTTTTCACGATATTTAATCATATTAATTACTATCTGATGACTTATAGAAATTTCGAGACAAGATATAAGGTATAGTTTTTAAAGCTGTAGTGATAGATAGATAGATAGATAGGTAGATAGGTAGGTAGGTAGGTAGGTATAGGTAGGGTAGGGTAGGGTAGGGTAGGGTAGGTAGGTAGATAGGCAATGCGCAGCTATGTTGACCACCGTCACCGTAAACTGGAGACGACTTGACCTACGTCGTATTGACCAACGATCAACGACTACGATCTATAACATCACCCATAACATAGTTGCTATTTCTCCAGAACCCTACTGTAATGTATTAAGACTATTGGTCAGCAAGCTGCTATGATAAGCCCCGCCTACTGTAACTGCCTCTCTGTATAATAATTCAACATAATTGTATGTTGTTGAATTTTAGAATTAGAATAGATTTAGTAACCATCCAGGTGACTTGTGTCTTTCTAGTCCAATGACTATATAAGATAATATCATATAAGAACCCACAAGAACATTACACTTACTTTATTCCAAATAAAAGGGCAAGTCGTCTATCCCACCCTGTGACCTACAGACAAATCCAAACGAGCTCTGACTTTTATAAGTATTCATTTTTCCTCGCACTGTTGTCCATTGGAACTCACTCCCTGAGAATATTTCTCTCTTGGAGCAAATCAGTTCAGCCAGGCAGTCTGCCAGGTTGAACATGTGTCCCCTAGAATCCTGCTCTGTTTTAACAGTTTTTATACAATCTGTACATGCTCCTTCTTTTAAGTTTTTATTCTTTTCTCTCTTTGTCAGTTGACGCGCGTCAAAGTCTATGTCCTCGCAAGGGGTTCGACTGAATGGAAGATAGTAGTTCCACTGTCATCGGTAAGTTTTGGTATGAGTGCAGTACAACTTTTTGTCTATTCTGCACAGTTTGACGGAATGCTCAGTTTATATGTATGCATTAAACTTATACAGTAAACTGTCAGTAGTTTCTTACAATTAACATAGAATCATATTTCGACAATCCTTTCTAGCGATATGTAGAAAAATTGCTGACCATATAGGAAGTGGAAGAAATGGTCAGGAGATTTTGTACACGTACATTAAACATACATAAACTTGGTCGGCAGATTATACTTACACTAGCAGTTTCTAGCGACGTGATGGCATGATATCGTCAGCAGTGTTTGCTTTTATTAATATATAGACACGGTGAGCAAGCTTAAATTATGCTATATTCAACTAGGCATTACTTTTTAGAAGTTTGAGACGTGTGGAAAATGGGCTGACCATATAGAAACTAGAAAATTGGCAGTGATTTACACACTTGAGGACTTTGAAAACGGCCTATACTGTAAAAGCACTTATTTTCGCTGGGTCAAATTTTCGCGAATTTGAAATTTTGAGTATGATCGTGAGATTTAATTAATGTGAAATTGTAAAAATAGTATCATACTTGCTGAATTTGAAATATACTGATGGTAAATATTTACGCGAGGATTAATTTTCGCGAGATGTAGGGCCTCGTGAACATAGCGAAAGTTTAACCCCCGCGAAAATTTCTGCTTTTACAGAATATGCATCCAAGAAGCATATATATGAAATATGCATAACAAATAAGGATATTAATGTAGTCCTGTACGTTTGGATAAAACAATTCCACAATGTAGCACTTCATCAAACTCTTACTTTTCAAAACTTCAGAACATACTTTGAAAAGTCGGCAAATAAATAGGGTAAGATAGGGTCGTGTGCTTGACTTACCGCTTGACTGATTTGAAAAATTTGGGCCTCGTAGGGTCACAATTTTGTTACTTCCGGTTTATCAAATATGCAGAACTATCTTAATTTGATTTGTGTTATTCGGATATATGGAGGTTCAATTATCGTCGTGGGAAATAATAATATCACTTGTCTGTTTAAGTCGTTATACACCGTTCAAAAATAAATACTCTGACCAGATTTCCGACGATAAAAGGTTTAATTGATTTTATCTTTGATAAACGCCAACGTAGGTGACGTTGACGTAATTTGATACGTTCACGTGGTGGAGTTAAACGTGGAGCCCTAGGTGACTCTGCCAGACCGAAATAGCTGAATGGTTTAAGAAACGCCTACTTTTGAGAAGATAAAAAGTCAATACTGATTTTAATTAATAGGCCTAGTTTCAATTTATTAAAAATGAGTTTGTGATCGACTTAAACATATAACAACATTTATGCTTTTGTAAAAGCGTATAGAGAATTTTGCATGACTTGAATTACAGCACGAGCTCCACGTGTGTTAGACTAGCTACTAGACTATGATATATCTTTTTACATTTTATGATTAAATGTAGTGAACTGAGCCAGTCTATATCCTATATCCAATATCCACTGTGAAAATCTCTAAAATAGACTCGACTTTGTCTCTATGAAATTGAATTCGTCAAAAAAGGGAAAAATGTAGAAATATATTTATTATCAGTCTAGTTGCTAGTCTTCACGTGTGTGGGTAACTACCGTCACACTTCACGTATCACAAAAGAAAGCGTTATACTAGGTTATAATATGTGAATATCAAAATACTTAAATGCAACTTCAAGAATGAAATAGTTGTCATGTATGTATGAGGCGTTTTAAAGCGCAAAAGACTTTTATCCCTTCAGCTCACCTGAACCGAAGGTTTAGGGTGAGCTATTAGTATAGGTGGGTGGTCCGGCTTTCATCATCCGTCGCCGACGGATTCATTGTCCACAATTTATATAAACATCTTCTCCTCTGAAACTAATGGTCGGAATTGCAGCAAACTTGGTCTGTAGCATCCTAGCAAGGTCCTCTCTCATGTTTCAAATGGTTCCACTTGTCTCATTTTAGGGTTTACTAGAGCTAATAAAAAAGGAGAAAAAAAACCTTTTAAATGACTTCTTCTCATTACCTGCTTGATGGATTTTGATCAAACATGGTCTGTAGATCACACTCATTCTCCAAAATTTGTTGAAATGAGAGCACCCAGTCCCTTTTAAGGAATACTAAAGCTTAAAACATAGACTTTTTTCATGAACTGCTTCTTCATCAAATTTGATTTGCAGCATTATTATAAAGATACGTCCTCTCAAAATTTTGTTCAATGGGGATACTCGTTCTTATTGAAGGGCCGCTAAAGCTAAAATTAAATATATTTTTATGTTTTGTTTTCAATGAACCGCTTGAAAGATCTCCATCAAACTTCGTCTGTAACATCATTATAAGGTCCTCTCCCAAATTTATTCAAATGGGGACGCTTGGGCACTTTTATCGACTTTTATAAAAAAAAATGGCATGAGTCAAAACTGGTTTTCAAATAGGATTGTTGATCATCAGTTGGAATCATCTATCCAAACAAACAGTCTCAGTAGAGGACGTAAAGTTATACAGACACTGAATAGGAAAATGGCGTGAAGAAAATGTGGTCGCAAAATAGCGGAATCAAATAGTTCTAAGTGTTATGTTGTTTGTTTGTTTTTGGTTTTTTTTTTGGTTTTTTTTTTTGTTGTTGTTTTTGTTGTTCTTTTTTTTTGGAAATATTTTTCTTACCTCAAATATTACTCCCGCTTTTCTTTTGATTTTTCATTCAGCACTGACATATTCTTCAAGAAAATATAAGTTGCAGGCATTTTAAATGGGCCCTGATGTGTGAAAGTTGTCAATTTTATATAGAATAAAGAAGGCCAGGTATTTAGTGTGTTCATGCCTAAGCCTTAAACAGGACAATACGTTCAGCCTTCAGTAGATTTAACTTAGTACCATCCGTATTACAATTTGATTAAAATAATTGTGATTACTGATTAAAATTTGGTCTGTAAGAGTTTTCATCTCAATGGCGGGATTATCGTCATAAAAATACTGTATAGCATTGTGAGTTACATACATTTTAAATGGGTTCACATATGTGCTTCTTAAAAGTATATTAGATGCAAGTTTCATATTTAAAATAATCAAAATTACTTCAACATGAAATTAACAAGTTTATGTGTATTAACACCTGGCTGTAAAAGACCTGTAATTGTGTTCAAAATTACAGACATGATTATTTCAAATTTACACCTGTAGATTTTATATAACAACATTGTTTTTACAGCTGTAGATTTCGATTTACTGCTGTAAACAACTGTAAAACAATTCGAAATATGCAAATGAGATACAGTTGTAAAGAAATTACGGCTGTAAAAATGATTTTGTGTGTGTGTGGTGGGGGGGGGGGGGTTGAGGTTAACGTGCAACCGACACAATTATATGTCATATGGCGACTTTCCAGTTTGATAATGGAGGAAGACCCTCTTCCAGAGGGGTCCCTCTGTGCATTATTTCATCACGAGCGGGCACCTGGGCAGAACCACCGAACTTCCGAAAGACAGCTGGATGGCTTCCTCACATGAAGAATTCAACGCCCCGAGTGAGGCTCGAACCCACATCGATGAGGGGCAAGTGATTTGAAGTCAGCGACCTTAACCAGTCGGCCAGGGAGGCCCCGTAAAAAATGAAAACGTGACAGATGTAAAATGCCTCAAAGTTACAGCTGTAGAAATATTACAGGTGTTGCAAAAGAGGACATTATTTCAAGGGGTACAAAAAGTTTTAGGGCGAATTGTAATTTTCTAGAAGAGGTAGCAATTACTACAAAAAAATTGCAAAATAAATGTAAGTAAAACACAATAGGAAATATGTTTACGTTATAGCATTTGCAAAATTCAAGAGTAAGATACAAAGTAGATATTAAGCATCAGATCTTGAACTTGCTTTGTCATGAAAAATATGACAATTGTGTTATTATGTGTATTTTAAAATTTTCAGCTTCAAATTTAGTGTAAATAGTAAATCCGTGTACTTATACACGTCCTTTTACAATATAGTACATAATAAAACAGTTGCACTTACTCCATAACGGTTAAAATTCCAATATTTTAAAAGATGTGGTGTATTTGTGAACATCAGTTATAGATCCCGCCAAAATGCATTAAAGATTGCAGACGGTACTCATGTTTCCTTCCAAAAAAGTTAGAGCTGTAATTTTGAGACATGATCGTTTTACAGCTGTAATTTTTTACTGATGAAATTTTGAGAACTGCATGCTTTACACCTGTAAATTTCAACTGTATTTCTGGTGATTTTTCACTTACAGGTCTTTTACAGCTGTAATTTTAAATACAGTTCTTTATCAGACGTTTTACAGCTGTAAAACAGTTCCTATTTTCGTACTGACGCTAGCATGTATTAGGTTTAAAATAGTAGTGTTTACATCTATAGATAAACACAGTATGAATGTGTGCTGTGCTTGTAATCAGCTATTAAGTACTACATGTATGATATTTAATTATGAATGTAGCCATATATACGCAAACTTAATTAACTTATTTAGTAAAGTTAAAATCATTTGATGAGGACTTTCTACATTAAAAGTAAATATCTAAAGATAAAACATTTAAGTGAAAGATGGTCATTGGATATCTTTATAGGCATACAGACACTAAACAGGAAAACGGTGTGTAAAAAAGAAGGCAAATACATAATGGAGAATTCAAATAGTCCTCAGTTTTTGTTGTTGTTGTTTTTTGTTTTTTGTTTTTTTTTTTTGCTCTGTAGAACTATTTTCCTTCTCTTCAAGAAAAATGACGTATCTAAAAATGGGTTCAGATATGTGCTGCGGCCATTGGAAATATCTAAATTTTATATAGAAGGCTATTTACCAATAAAAGAAATTGTTCTTTGATTCATATAAAATTCAGCTACTTCAGAACAATTTTGTTACAGTTTCCAGATTTTCACTCTGTCGTAGACCTACTTTACACAAGATATCCATACAACTGCTACAAGAAAAGAAAAAGGGGTATTGAATAGAATGCAGTGAAATGCATGTCAACTGAAGTCAGGTACCCTCATATTGCCGCATTTCAGAAAGCGGTCTGCTGAATAAACACCCCACTTTCGTATTCAAGTAAAGGCATACAGACACTAAATAGAAAAATGGCGCGAAAAAAATGGCATAATGGCGGATACAAATAGTCTTCAGTTTTTTTGCTCTGTAGAGCTATTTTCCTTATTTTCTTTGCATTTTTTTTGCTAAAATCACATGACAGATCTATGCTTGACATGTAGGTAGCATTTTCATAATGAAATAACAACATGACAAAATTTTTCATGGAAAGCTAGATCATACACCAATATTCATACAGACAATATTCTTCAAGAAAATGTAGGTTACAGACATTTAAAATGGTTCCTGATGTGTGCTGCGGCCATTGGAAATAGGTCAGTTTTATATAGAATAAAGAACAACAACTATTTTGTGTGTTATAACCTAAACAACTCGAAAACATTCGAATATTAGCATGAAAAGTGTCCTATTTTATTATGTAAAATTCATTCCACGAGTGAAATAAAGCCCTTTTGGCCCCCGATTTACGCGCAAATGCACAAGAAATGGAAAAATTAAGAGCTATTTATTAGGGACTTCTTTCTTTCACCACGGAAGCACATTTTTTACCGAATTACAGCAATATAACCTACAGGTATTTAGTGTGTTGTAACCTAACACTAAAACCGTCGATTTAGTCGTTTTATGCCTAGAAAAAAACGTGCTCTAAAAATAAGTACTTGGAAAACCAATTTTATGATATAAACGCGGGAAACGGTTGTACTCGGTTACGAAAAATGGATGACTTTGAGGAACAATATGCAGACGAATTAGAGGCACTTGAAGACTTTGATGGTAACTCGGTTTTATCTTTAGAAATTTTTTTGTCTGATCGGTAATGGTGCTGAAGGGAAAATATTTTATTTTTAAGTGAAATGAAACATTTTTCGGGTAAAAAAATTCGGATGGCTAGATTTCAAACCAAAAAAATCTCTACCGTGGAATTACCAAAATCGATGGGGATATGGATTTGTATGCCGCACACATTAATGGAAGTGAAATAAAATAAACAGAGGTTACCTTGGCAGTGTGCACGAAAGACCGAATTGTGGCGGAATTCTTTTTAATAAATTTGATACCTGCATGATCTTTAAAACTGGCATTTATACATAGTTTATATAGACAGCATTACACAAATTGGAATCTATCCTTTTAGTTTATTTCGACATATTAATAATTTGAAACAGATTCCACACATTAAGTTTTCAGGCTGTAAAAAGTCTCCCTGTACTTGGATTCAGTGTTTTTATATTTGGAGTCCATTCTACATATGTGTAATTAGATTTAGAGTCCCGCTTAAGCCGTTGCTAGGGGGTGTGAGAGATGTTGCACATTTCATTATCTCTAGCGAACAGACTCAAAATAGTCTGCTGTTACTCTTCTTGGTTGCATACTTTGCTTCCAAAGGATCTTAATTATTTTTACAGATTTAATTCATATTCATTTGCTTTATCAACGCTGTCTTTTCCCCCCACACGTCTATTGTTTGCACTGAGTCACGTTGATGTTGACATAGAAAAGAGAAAGATGACCTCGGAGTTTCTGGAAATTCCCGTCTGGTTTCCGCGTACATAAATTGAGTACCATTAATGATTAGTAAGCATCCAATGATAACGCACGTTCTTAGAATTGTCATGACGTCGTGAGTGGTTTCCACTGTTTCTATTTTAAGTACCAATGAAACATGCGCTTACAAAAATATAGTTTGACATCAATTTCTTGGGGTTCCATGTTACAATTTAATGATGAAAAACAAAGAAAAATATCAAACAGGGAATGCCACGCACCAGTCAAACTTTCGCGAAATGTTGGAGGACTTTCTTCTTATTTTATCATATTGACCTGCAATTTTTATCGGACACTTGGTCTTGTGAATTTGATATATCAGGCCGGACGGGATCAAAATTTACCGGAAATGTCCGACGGTCCGACGGCTTTCGCGACCTCTGCCTTGGTACATTTACCATTTGTCCATCATATAGAAATATAATTTGTCCCCTTAATGCAAAAAGGTACCAAGTGCCTTCTTTATTCATATGCTCATGGTCACAGGTACCTTTTTGCATTAAGGGGACCGGAATCGGTTCCCTAGACAGCGAACTTATTCGTCCGGAACTCGTTCTCTAACCAAAATACCGTGCATAGGCTAGGGAACCGGAATTTTATAACACTGACGAAATCCACTGTCTCCAATAGTGTAGGCCTACTCGCTGCATACTGTGTCCGCCATATTAATTGGAATGATGTAAAGTAGTGCCAGGCTGGTAACATTACCCAATCGGGCTTTCGACATAAAAACTAATATTTCTTGAAAAATAATGAAAATATTTCTTTCAGACTTGGCCCATTTATTAAGCATAACATATGATGCATATTAAGATAAAAATATCTTTGTTGCCTTCAGTTTTGTTAGAATTACTTCCCTTTTTCAGATTTTAATGATGCATTAATTTAAAGTCCAAAACATGTATGTTTGAATGCAATGTTTAAAACAGAAAGGGTTCAATGGCTTTCTATTGCTCCAAACTTGTGCGCCAATACCTTTATTCTATATATTTAGGGTTAATACTTTGTTTCTACTGCAGATGTATGAACAATTTTTTTACAACTAACATTTTTCTATAATGTAAGGGAAAGCACAATAAAATGTATACATTCATGTACTAGCGCAATAATTTGGAGCATTTGAAAGCTATTGAACCCTTTTTTGTTTTAAACTTAGCATTAAAACATATGTTTTTGGACTTCAAAAATTATGCGTCATAAAAATCTGAAAAGGGGAAATAATTCTACCAAAACTGCAGGCAACCAAGTTATTTTTATTTCAATTTGTATCACTTTTAATGCTTAATAAATGGACCAAGTCTGAAGAAAATATCTTCATTATTTTTCAAGAAATATTAGTTTTTATGTCGAAAGCCCGATCGGGCAATGTTCATGTGTACCTATATCTATCTATCTATCTATCTTCCATTTCTAAAGGTCAAACCACTTGCGAGGACGTAGACCTTGCTCGAGTCAACTGACAAAAGAATAATAGTAAGAATGTGAACAAAAAGAGGTTTAAAAACAAAGAAATAAGGTTGGTTAAAAAAACAGGTTTAAAAAATAGAGCAGGTAGTTTATGGGGAGACATGTTCAATCTAGCTAACAGCCTGACTGAACTGCGGACTGGATAAGTTTACAACATCTGGCGGAAGAGCATTCCAGTGTATAATGGTACGGGGATAGAATGAGTATTTGTGGTAATCAGTTGAGGTTGGAATTGGCTGGAATGCTTGGGAGTGAGTGTGTCTAGATGGTGTTGCGAGTGGTTTAACATCATTTTGGAGGGAAATGGCTACCTGGTTATGGAGAACGTTATGAAACATATCAAGGCATTGGTCTATGCTGCAAGGGTCAGGACATCTCCAGTTTAGGGAGGTCAACATATCAGTGACACTGGATAGTCTAGAATAGTCATGCATTGCCCATCAAGCAGCCCTGCGCTGTACCGACTCAAGCTGATCAATGCGTGTGCCTGTATATGGGGACCAAACTGTAGAACTGTACTCCAGCTGGGGCCTGACCAGTGTCTTGTATGCTGTTGATTTGAGCGCTTGCGAGCGTAACTGTATATATATATAATTTTTCTTAAGCTATCTGCTTTTGATTAGAATAAAAGTTGTATAATACATTTTTCTTAAGCTGCCTTGTTTCTAATTGGTTCGACCAATGATTTGTAAATGATTGTTTGAAACATAAATTAACACAAAATCAAGCAGATAATCAATTTACTATGCGGTCCTTACTGTACACAAGCTGGTTTCAAACAACCTAAATTTATGACCTTCAACCAGCTGTTTCAAACCGTACGTTTCAATACTCTGTCACGAACCACTCGATCTAGAATGAGTACCGTATAGCGGGTTATTTCTACGGGGGAAATATTTCTGCGTTTCTGCGGTCTCTCTGTAGAATCGCAAAAATATTTCCAGCAGAATATTCATCCAGCAAAAATTTAAAACGCAAAAAAATCTGCATTTTTCATCAACGTTGTTTCCCGATATGTTACCCGAGGTAATCCGAAGTTCACAATGGCATGGTCTAATTATTTGAAATTGCCGTCGTCATCTAACAATTACCGATAATGGTATAATTAGGTGTGATGGTCAATCGAATCCTAACTGTTAATCCCTCAGAAAACGTTTGTTTGTTTGATTTTTTTTTTGTGAATGTATTAAACTGAGTGAATTTTACTTCAGTTGTTCTTTATAATCCCTTATGAATATCTTCCTAACTATACCTTAGTAACCTTTATACTTGTGCAACCGTTATGCCGATATACCGTAGTTTGCAGTTGTATTGTGTACACTTGTTGTTGGACTTACATTTGTTCAATTCACATGTTATTATATCCTACAATGTATTCATTAAAAGCAAAGCTACTTAACAGCAGTTACCGGTAATTTAGTTTATTATTTTCATACGCTATCATTCTCACGAGGTCCGATCATGCGGGAACTATCTCCTCCTTGGTATCGAAAACGCAGAAATTTCACTTCCTTTTATGTGAAAACGCAGAAATTAAACACGCAGAAATTTCTTTCACAATTTTTGGGACCAAAACGCAGAATATTTTGACCGCAGAAATAACCCGCTATACGGTATATGGATTGGAAACCCCACAAGTATGAGCATACGCTGCAAGGATGAGGGACTGACCTTTCCATAACCCACCTAGGTCCAAACCTTAACACTATTTCAAACCAAGTGTCTCAAACACCTAACAATTTTCACTTAAACCTATGTTTTAAACCTTGTCTCAGACCTACCAAGGTTCAGCACTGTAACCTAAAACCATCAGCTTATACTGCGACTCCAGGGTCCACACTCTACTTTGGGGGAAGGGGCCCTCAGGCGGGGGAATTTTCATTGCCTTCAAAGAATAACATACTATGTAAGAACTATAACATGTTTATCTCTCATTACACTAAAGCTGTTTCTTTTTCTCAACATACTACTGGTAACTGCAATTATATCATGTCAAGATCAGCTTTTCAGGGGTCAAGCTATACTGTTATTAATGCAACTTCCACAAACTTTATCTAAAACGAGTACATTTATCATTACAGATTTTTTTAATCAATTTATATTTTAGTTGTCTAAAGGTGGGTGGGGTTTGGTGCCTTTGCATTTTATTATCGAAAAATGCTTCAAAATAAGGGCTGCTATTGCAACAGTGATCGTATTTTTCTTAAATGCAGACTTTTAAATGGCCTTTTATTTAGATTGTACTAGAAAAATCTTGTAAGAAATGATGAAAATGTCCGAAAATCACGGTTGCGAAAACGGGTGACAAATATGGAAAACGAAAGTAAACATTTAAAATTCTTGATGAAATACCTGTTTTAGATTTCTTTTTTTCACCATACCTATTCAATACTTACAATTTCTGCTTATTAAAGCATTTAATTTATTTTGGACCAAACAAAGCCTCGGCAATGATAATAAATTTTCTATAGACCGTAACGGTTGACCGCTCACGTAATCGTATCAAGCAAACAAAATGATTATTTCAATTATCCAATTTGTTGTTCTGTTTAGTTATAAGATAAGGTAATTATGTCTCCCCCAGGAGACATATTGTTTTTGCCCTGTCCTTCCGTCTGTCCGTCCGTACGTCACACTTCATTTCCGAGCAATAACTGGAGAACCATTTGACCTAAACCTTCAGACTTCATAGGGTTGTAGGGCTGCTGGAGTAGACGACCCTTATTGTTTTTGGGGTCACTCCGTCAAAGGTCAAGGTCACAGGGGCCTGAACATTGAAAACCATTTCCGATCAATAACTAGGGAACCACTTGACCCAGAATGTTGAAACTTCATACGATGATTGGTCATGAAGAGTAAATAACCCCTATTGATTTTGGGGTCACTCCGTCAAAGGTCAAGGTCACAGGGGTCTGAACATTGAAAACCATTTCCGATCAATAACTAGGGAACCACTTGACCCAGAATGTTGAAACTTCATACGATGATTGGTCATGAAGAGTAGATGACCCCTATTGATTTTGGGGTCACTCCATCAAAGGTCAAGGTCACAGGGGCCTGAACATTGAAAACCATTTCTGATCAATAACTAGAGAACCACTTGACTCAGAATGTTGAAACTTCATAGGATGATTGATCATGAAGAGTAGATGACCCCTATTGATTTTGGGGTCACTCTGTGAAAGGTCAAGGTCACAGGGGCCTGAACATTGAAAACCTTTTCCGGTCAATAACTTGAGAACCACTTGACCCAGAATGATGAAACTTCAAAGGATGATTGGTCATACAGAGTAGATGACCCCTATTGATTTTGGGGTCACTCTGTTAAAGGTCAAGGCCACAGGGGCCTGAACATGGAAAACCATTTCCAATCAATAACTTGAGAACATCTTGACCCAGAATGTTGAAACTTCATAGGATGATTGTTCATGCAGAGTAAATGACCCTTATTGTTTTTGGGGTCGCTCCATTAAAGGTCAAGGTCACAGGGGCCTGAACATTGATAACCAGTTGCGATCAATAACTTGAGAACCACTTGACCCAGAATGTTGAAACTTCATACGGTGATTGAACATGCAGAGTAGATGACCCTATTGATTTTGGGGTCAGTCTATTAAAGGTCAAGGTCACAGTGGCCTGTTCATGTAAAATCATTTATTGGAAATAACTTGAGAACCACTTGACCTACAATGTTGAAACTTAATAGGATGATTGGACATGCAGAGTAGATGACCCCTATTTTTTTTGAGGTCACTTGATCAAAGGTCAAGGTCACAGGAGCCTGAACAGTGACTTGAGAATCACTAGGCCAAGAGTGTTGAAATTTAGCGGGATGACTGGACATGCCAAGTAGATGATCCCTATTGCAGCCAACCATCAGTGTCTCTTTGACTTTCGCTCCTGACCCCTATTGACTTCTTGCCTATAGGACTTTGCACTGGGGGAGACATGCGCTTTTTTACAAAAGCATTTTCTAGTTTTTATTTGTAAGAAGGCAAGACACAAGTTGCATACCGCTAATTAACAAGTGGTGCAAAGACAATAATCTAAAGCTGCATTGTTTATCAATTAACTTTACACATTGATCAGTAAACACCTTTGATAATGACAGGGATTATTGTACTGAATATAAACCGTGAGATGACCACGTGTCAATCGGCGCGTGGCGTGATTGAGATCTGTTAGCAGCTAATTAACATATGACGCTCCGCCTACTGCCATACTTCCGCGTATGACGGCGAACAATATTGAAATTGACGTGGATTTTGATTGACAAGGGGCAGAACTTTCGAACTCGAGACGCATCAAAGACGCATCAAAGAAAATTTCCGCGAGTCATCCCGACGCATGAAGCATATTTTGTGCGGGTCAAATACGAATTTTTCTCGATTTTCGCGGGTCAAAAACCCGAGACCTCTGGTCAGCCGAATGCCCAGTAAGGGGGAATTTTTTTCTCTGGAGGGGGAAAAAAGGATACTATTTTGGTGGGAGAAGCAGCGTTAAAAATGGCCGATCGAGGGCCCTGGACCCGGACCAATAAAATAATAAAGCTGTCAAGAGGACCCAGCAAGGATGAGCCGAAGCTGCAAATATGAGGGTGCCTCACCTAAATTATTTATACCAAAGTCCCAGTAATAATTATGGCTTATTATATAAATTATTTCTCCAGTTCTCTGCGATGTGCACTCTTCGAGCTCCCAGGACGATCTGCTCTAACTGGATGCGCTGTGTGTATTTATATGGCCATATGACGTCACTTGCGTATGGACATACCTCCGACTTTTACATAGACCACTGTATACTAATACAATTTACCAAAATGTACTAAAAGCCCGAAAGGACCAATTTCGCGACAGTACGAAATGAATGCCTGAAAACTACTTTGTCGTCTTTAAATGTTATTTGTTTTAAACATGTCCAATGTTTAAATGATTTTTTATCCCCCGCCGATGAAATTGGGAGGGGGGATATTGAAATGGCGTTGTCCGTTCGTCAGTCCATCCATCCCGGCGACTGAAATGAAAGAGAGGGCCATCTAACAGTAAAGAGAACAATAGCTTCAATCCGCTAACAATAGAATAAAGGGCGAGGGCCACCTATTCAAACAAAAGAAAAGGCCCCCTCTTTCATTCGGTCAGACATCTGTCCGTCCGCAATTTCGTGTCTGCTCTGTAACTCTTTAACACCCTGAAGGATTTCAAGGAAACTTGACACAAATGTTCACCACACCGAGACGACATGCAGAGCGCATTGTTTTGGATGTCTCGCTTCAAGATCAAGGTCACACTTAGGAGTCAAAGGTCATATCAGTTTGTTTTGTGTCCACTCTATAACTCGTTAACCCCTTGAAGGATTTCAAAGAAACTTGATACAAGTGTTCACCACACCAAGTTGACATACAGAGCACATGTTCCGGATAACTTGCTTCAAGGTCAAGGTCATACTTAGGGGTTAAAAGTCATATCAGTTTGTTTCGTGTCTGCTCTGTAACTCTTGAACTGCTGGAAGGATTTCAAAGAAATTTGGCAGAAATGTTCACCACACTGGGACGACATGCAGAGTGCATGTTCTGGATGACTCACTTCAAGGTCAAGGTCACACTTAAGGGTCAAAGGTCATATATGACTTTGCTTTGTGTATATTTCTTTGCATTGCAGTGCTTTTGTTTTTAGCACGACTATTTGAAGAATAGGGGAGCTGTCCTACTCGCCCCGGTGTTGGCGTGAGCGTGAGCGTCACACAAATGTTAAAGTTTGCGTACCACCCCATTTTCAAAGTCCATTGAGATGTTGCTTTCATATTTTGCATACTTGTTAACCATCATGACCCCAGTCTGTAAAAAGGAGGCAACTCTATCAAGCATTTTGACTGAATTATGGCCCCTTTCCGACTTAGAATATGCTTATTGTAATGTTAAAGTTTTACTCATAGCTTATATTGTACTATCAAGCACTGAGAATAGTCGAGCGCGCTGTCCACTGACAGCTCTTGTTATTTTGCAGATCTCTTTTTTTTGTTCACTTACAATAATTTTTTTTGAATTACTTCCCTTTTATGTTACTATAAATAGCTTATTTTGAAACTTGTTTATTATTGGGCATAGTGAAAAATCGATACTACTTTTCTGTGGTACAACATGGATGGTACCTCCAATTTTTATTTTTTGCATTTTTACATATCTGTACCTGATAAGGATTTTTTTGTGGACTTTGAATATTTTTTTTTTTTTTTTGTGGACTTAGATTTGTTTTTTGAAGTTTTCCTTTTGTTGTTCCAGTCCTTTGGGCTACAACAGTCAAGTTCTTTAATTTTTGCTCCCATCCTTTGATGTAACCCTTTGAGCGTTTATTGCCCCGCTTGGCGGAGCTCTTGTTTTTAGCTCACCTGTCACAAAGTGACAAGGTGAGCTTTTGTGATCGCGCGGTGACCGTCGTCCGTCCGTGCGTGCGTCCGTAAACTTTTGCTTGTGACCACTCTAGATGTCACATTTTTCATGGGATCTTTATGAAAGTTGGTCAGAATGTTCATCTTGATGATATCTAGGTCAGGTTCGAAACTGGGATATGTGCCTTCAAAAACTAGGTCACTAGGTCTAAAAATAGAAAAACCTTGTGACCTCTCTAGAGGCCATATATTTCACAAGATCTTCATGAAAATTGGTCAGAATGTACACCTTGATGATATCTAGGTCAAGTTCGAAACTGGGTCACGTGCCATCAAAAACTAGGTCAGTAGGTCTAAAAATATAAAAACCTTGTGACCTTTCTAGAGGCCATATATTTCACAAGATCTTCATGAAAATTGGTCAGAAGGTTCACCTTGATGATATCTAGGTCAAGTTCGAAACTGGGTCACCTGCCATCAAAAACTAGGTCAGTAGGTCAAATAATAGAAAAACCTTGTGACCTCTCTAAAGGCCATATTTTTCATGGGATCTTTATGAAAGTTGGTCTGAATGTTCATCTTGATGATATCTAGGTCAAGTTCGAAACTGGGTCATGTGCGGTGAAACACTAGGTCAGTAGGTCTAAAAATAGAAAAACCTTGTGACCTCTCTAGAGGCCATATATTTCACGAGATCTTCATGAAAATTGGTCAGAATGTTCACCTTGATGATATCTAGGTCAAGTTCGAAAGTGGGTCACGTGCCTTCAAAAACTAGGTCAGTAGGTCAAATAATAGAAAAACCGTGTGACCTCTCTAAAGGCTATATTTTTTATGGGATCTGTATGAAAGCTGGTCTGAATGTTCATCTTGATGATATCTAGGTCAAGTTCGAAACAGGGTCATGTGCGTCAAAAACTAGGTCAGTAGGTCTAAAAATAGAAAAACCTTGTGACCTCTCTAGAGGCCATACTTGTGAATGGATCTCCATAAAAATTGGTCAGAATGTTCACCTTGATGATATCTAGGTCAGGTTTGACACTGGGCCATATTTTTCATGGGATCTGTATGAAAGTTGGTCTGAATGTTCATCTTGATGATATCTAGGTCAAGTTCGAAACAGGGTCATGTGCGGTCAAAAACTAGGTCAGAAGGTCTAAAAATAGAAAAACCTTGTGACCTCTCTAGAGGCCATACTTGTGAATGGATCTCCATAAAAATTGGTCAGAATGTTCACCTTCATGATATCTAGGTCAGGTTTGACACTGGGTCACATGCCATAAAAAACTAGGTCAGTAGGTCAAATAATAAAAAAAACCTTGTGACCTCTCTAGAGGCCATACTTTTCATGGGATCTGTATGAAAGTTGGTCTGAATGCTCATCTTGATGATATCTAGGCCAAGTTTGAAACTGGGTCAACTGAGGTCAAAAACTTGGTCAGTAGGTCTAGAATTATTAAAATCTTTTGACCTCTCTAGAGGCCATATTTTTTAATGGATCTTCATGAAAATTGATCTGAATGTTCACCTTGATGATATCTAGGTCAATTTCGAAACTTGGTCACGTGTGGTCAAAAACTAGGCCAGTAGGTATAAAAATAGAAAAACCTTGTGACCTCTCTAGAGGCCATATTTTTCATGAGATCTTCATGAAAATTAGTGAGAATGTTCACCTTGATGATATCTAGGTAAAGTTCAAAACAGGGTCACGTACCTTCGAAAACTAGGTCAATAGGTCAAATAATAGAAAAGCCTTGTGACCTCTCTAGAGACCATATTTTTCAATGGATCTTCATGAAAATTGGTCAGAATTTTTATCTTGATAATATCTAGGTCAAGTTCAAAACTGGGTCACATGAGCTCAAAAACTAGGTCACTATGTCAAATAATAGAAAAAACGACGTCATACTCAAAACTGGGTCATGTGGGAAGAGGTGACCATTCAGGACCATCATGGTCCTCTTGTTTATTTCGTTACACAAATGCTTACTTATTATACTCAGTCTGTATCGCGATACATACCGTATTGATGCATCTGTATCCCAATATGTATTGTATCGTGTGACAAGCGTATCGTTACACCCCTATTCAATTAGTAATATATGATCCAAACGTTTGTTTACTCTTCAGTTCCTGACAGAGTGTCACCAAATCCACGTAAATCTCTTCAGTTTACAACACCTAAGAATAAACAATCAGTAGATTCACCTGTTGGGAGCCCCATGATACCTCTGACTGGTTCCCTACTCAAGAATGGAGACCACAGGAAGTTGAATGGTTCCAGTCAGAAGAAGAGAGGAAGAGAAGAGCAGACACAGTCTGATAGTGACCTTGAGTATGAAGATGATGACCTTGATGTGTTAGGTATGTAGTTTAAAAATACAGAGGTATTTATTTTAGTCATTCATTTGTTTGACATTTATAAACAGCAGTATTTCAGTTGCCTGTTACATATATCAAGTATTCCTGTCAGTTTTAACTGGTTCTTCAGGATTAAGAGACAACTTCCGAAGATAAACAGCTTTCAAAAGGTTGTTGAGGCCTCCGTAGCCGAGTGGTTAAGGTTGCTGATTTGAATCACTTGCCCTCACCTATGTTGGTTTGAGCCTCACTGGTTGACATTGAATTCTTCATGTGAGGAAGCCATCTAGCTGGCTTACAGAAGTTAGGTGGTCCTACCCAGGTCCCTGCCTGTTGTGAAATAATGCATGGAGAGGCATCTGGGGTCTTCCTCCAGATCAAAGCTGAAAAGACGCCATAAGAACTGAACTTGTATCTGTGTAACGTTAAACCCAACTAAAAAAGCGAAAAAGGTTGATTTCCAAGACTTACAAGCGAAGAGATTGGAATATGCAGTCATGGGAAATTATTTATGTACAAACTATAATCTCATACTGGTCTATTTTAATTTCTTGATTGACAGCAGGCATCTGGTTAATTGAGTCCAATTTACAAGGAAGCCATTCAGCAGGCTTGCAAAAAGCTTGGATTAAAATGCAGTAAAAACGTATTCCAATTCTTTCAGTTCCAGCTTCTAAGAAGAGCAGAGTAGATGCTGATCAACTGGATGAAGATGAGCTGTGGGGTGACGACCTTGCACCTACCCAAAAGGTCAAGGCAAAAGGTCTCCATGACAGCAAGGTCAGAAAGGTCACAGAAGTGTTACAGGATGTTGAGGCTCCTCCCTCTCCAGATAGGAGAGCTATAGAGAGAATTCTGGAACACAGGAATAAACAGACTGTCAGGGAACTGAGTATTGATAGTCAGCAAGGCAGGGTTGAAACTCGAGCTGAAGGTAAATACAGGATGAGACTTTTTATGAGTTACTGAGTATATTGAACCAAAAAACCAGTGTTCCCACTGGCATTTAAAGTTGGGGTGAAAACTCAGTTTTTCTTGCATTTTTGCACCCCCACACTAAGATGTATAATAGCTGTCTCCAAATCAGGGGGTACAAAGTACCATTTTGGGGGTTTCTGGGAACACTGAAAACAGAGATATAGGGCAAGAAAATCCCTTTATCTGATAGGGAATAAATGAGTTAATTTCTAATATTGATATATCAAACCTAAGTAGATACTAAGGGTGTAACGATATATATTGAAATTCATTATTATACGCCCAAAGGGACATATTATGTTATGACGCTGGTGTCCGTCTGTCTGTCCGTCCGTCTGTCCGTTAGCAATTTTGTGTCCGCTCTGTAACTCTTGAACCCCTTGAAGGATTTCAAGGAAACTTGACACAAATGTTCACCACACCCAGACGACGTGCAGAGCGCATGTTCCGGATGTCTCGCTTCATGGTCAAGGTCACACTTAGGAGTCAAAGGTCATATCAGTTTGTTTCGTGTCCGCTCTGTAACTCTTGAACCCCTTGAAGGATTTCAAAGAAACTTGACACAAATGTTCACCACACCAAGAGGACGTGCAGAGCGCATGTTCCGGATGACTTGCTTCAAGGTCAAGGTCACACTTAGGGGTCAAAAGTCATATCAGTTTGTTTCGTGTCCGCTCTGTAACTCTTGAACTGCTGGAAGGATTTCAAAGAAACTTGGCAGAAATGTTCACCACATTGCAACGATGTGCAGAGCGTATGTTCCGGATGAGGTCAAGGTCACACTTAAGGGTCAAAGGTCATATATGACTTTGCTTTGTGTATATTGCTCTGCATTGCAGTGCTCTTGTTTTTATTTGGCAGATCTCTTTATAGCTCACCTGTCACATAGTGACAAGGTGAGCTTTTGTGATCACCCTTCGTTCGTCGTCCGTCGTCAGTCCGTCCGTGCATCTCGTGCGTCCATGCGTGCATCAACAATTTCTTGTCTGCACGATAGTGGTTTCATTTATGATTTTATTTTAACCAAACTTGCACACAACTTGTATCACCATAAGATCTCGGTTCCTTTCTTGAACTGGCCAGATCCCATTATAGGGTCCAGAGTTATGGCCCCTGAAAGGGCCAAAATTAGCTATTTTGACCTTGTCTGCACAATAGCAGCTTTATTAGCCCACCATCATCAGATGGTGGGCTATTAAAATCACTCTGCGTCTGTGGTCCGTCCGTCCGTCATTCCGTCCGTCCGTCTGTCCGTTAACAATTTCTCGTTATCGCATCTCCTCAGAAACTACTGGGGGGGATTTTGACCATTTTTGTCAGAATGATGTATTGGTACCCTAGTTGTGTCCCCCTGAAAATCAGACTGGTTCAACAATTTATGAGTGAGTTATGGCCCTTTGTTTATTTCTATATTTTACATAGATTTATATAGGGAAAAACTTTGAAACCCTTCTCATCCAAAACCACAGAGCCTAGGGCTTTGATATTTGGTTTGAAGCATCATCTAGTGGTCCTCTACCAAGATGATTCAAATTATTTCTCTGGGGTCAAATATGGCCCCGCCCTAGGGGTCACATGGTTTATAATGACTTATATAGGGAAAAACTTTGAATAACCCCTTGTCCAAAACCACAGGGCCTAGGGCTTTTATATTTTGTATGTGACATCATCTAGTGGTCTTCAACTAAGATTGTTCATATTATACCCCTAGGGTCAAATATGGCCCCGCCCTGGGGGTCATGGTTTACATAGACTTACATAAGGAAAAACTTTGAAAATCTTCTTGTCCAAACCACAAAGCCTAAGGCTTTGATACTTGTAATGTAGCATCATCTAGTGGTTCTCTACCAAGTTTGTTCAAATTATCGCCCTAGGGTCAAAAATGGCCCCGCCCCGGGGGTCACATGGTTCATATAGACTTATATAGGGAAAAGCTTTTAAAATGTTCTTGTCAATAACTACAACATTCAAATTTGGACCACAAGTATATTTTTGAGTGGCAAGATGAACCTTGACATGAGTTGACCTTGATTTTGACCTAGTGACCTACTTTCACATTTCTGTAGTTACAGCCTTCAAATTTGGACCACTTGTATATTTTTGAGTGGCAAGATGAACCTTGACATGAGTTGACCTTGATTTTGACCTAGTGACCTACTTTCACATTTCTGTACAGGGTTTTTTTTTATTCTATAGCAGAGGCCGAATATCGGCCTCGTCCCCCAGCCGAGGATTTCCCCCACAGTCAAGGATTTCCCCTACCGCAGTCGAAATTCCCCTACGTCCGAAATTTCCCCCTCCGAAATCGTAAACAAAGCAATGGAGATTACTCCCAGCGCTTTTCCCGACCGAATATCGGACCCGTTCACAATTGCAGACGGTCTTTCACAATTTTCAATGGGTGTGAAAACCTTTAGAAATAGTAGAAAAATGTTAGAAGAGCGTTCAGTGGACCCGAGGTTCCGGTTTTGACCAGCGAAAATCGATAAAAACTCATATCTGACCCGCACACATAATATGCCGTGGGCGTCTGCTTGTCTCGCGGTAATACTCTTTGATGCGTAACGAGTTCGAAAGCTCTGCCCCTTGTCAATCAAAATCCCAGTGAACTTCATACTGTTTGTCGACACCAGCGTAAGTATGACAGTAGGCGGAGCGTCATATGTTAATTAGCTACTGACAGATGTCAATCACGCCACGCGCCGACTGACACATGGTTATCATCAGTATGTAATATAGATGATTGATAAACAATGCAGCGTCAGATTATCGTGTTTGTACCTCTTGTTAATTAGAGGTAACAGCTTATGCTGTATTGTGTAATATGTGTTGTTAATTTAAAGTAATTATTTTATGTGCTTGATTCGATTAAATAAGCCGGTCGGCCGTTACGCAAATTTATTATCTTTGCCGAGGTATTTTGCTAGAGCAAAATAAAATATAAATGTTTTAAGTAATCAGATATTATAAGTATGGAATAGTTCTGGTGAAAAGATGAAATTTAAAACGGGTATTTTATCAAGAATTTTTAATGTTTGCTTTCGTTTTTTCATATTTGTCACACGTTTTCGCGATCGTGATTTTCGGACTTTTTTATCCTTTCTTACAAGATTTTCTAGTACAATTGAAATAAAAAGCCAACAAAAGTATGCATTTAATAATAATATGGTGACTCTTTCAAAAGCAACTCTTATTTTAAAGCATTTTTTGTGAATAAAAGCATGTGACCTTTAAATATTCAATGATTTGAGCATTTCAACTCTCCCCACCCACCTTGTTACAATGATAAGTGAACATTAGTGCAAGTCCATCTATTGCTAAGTGACAGTGTGTATAGTTGCTAAAAGTTGCAAGAATATGTAATAAAAACATAGTTTAAAGTGTTTATTATGCATAATTGTAAATTCCCCCCTGAGTGAAAAATTCCCCCAAAACTGCTCGTCGCGCGCTATTTTCTTCCCCCAATGACAGGCTGGGGCCTCTTCCCCCAGTCGTAAAAAAAACCCCTGCTGTAGCTACAGCCTTCAGATTTGGACCACATGCATAGTTTTGTGCACTGGAAAAAACTTTGACCTTGATTTTGACCTAGTGACCTACTTCCACATTTTTGAAGGTACAGGCGTCAAATTTGGACCATATGCATAGTTCCGTGTTTCAAAATGAAATTTGACATTGATTTTGACCTAGTGACCTACTTTCACATTTCTCAAGCTACAGCCTTCAAATTTGGACCACATGCATAGTTTTGTGTACCGAAAAAACTTTGACCTTCACATTGACCTAGTGACCTACTTTCACATTTTTAAGGTAGAGGCTTCAAATTTGGACCACATGCATAGTTTTGTATTCCGAAATAAAATTTGACCATGATTTTGACCTAGTGACCTACTTTTACATTTCTCAAGCTACAGCCTTCAGATTTGGACCACTTGCATAGTTTTGTGTACCGAAATGAACTTTGACCTTTACATTGACCTAGTGACCTACTTTCACATTTTTGAAGGTACAGGCTTCAAATTTGAACCACATGCATAGTCTTGTGTACCGAAATGAACTTTGACCTTAAGATTGACCTAGTGACCTACTTTCACATTTCTGTAGCTACAGGCTTCAAATTTAGACCACATGCATAGGATTGTGTACCGAAACAAACTTTGACCTTGACATTGACCTAGTGACCTACTTTCACATTTCTCAAGCTACAACTTTCGAATTTGGACCACATGCACAGTGTTGTGTATGGAAATGAAATTTGACCTTGAGGTAGTCAGTAAGTCTTGAAATTTGGAACACTCAAAAATTGCACATTGGTGGGTGCCAAGATCACTCTGTGATCTCTTGTTTATGATTTGATTTTAACCAAACTGGCACACAACTTGTATCACCATAAGATCTTGGTTCCTTTCTTGAACTGGTCAGATTCCATTATGGGTTCCAGAGTTATGGCCCCTGAAAGGGCCAGAATTAGCTATTTTGACCTTGTCTGCACAATAGCAGCTTCATTTATGATTTGAATTTAATCAAACTTGTACCAAACTTGTATCACCATAACATCTTGGTTCTTTCTTGAACTGGCCTGATTCCTTTATGGGTTCCAGAGTTATGGCCCCTGAAAGGGCCAGAATTAGCTATTTTGACTTTGTCTGCACAATAGCAGCTTCATTTATGATTTGAATTTAATCAAACTTGCACAAAACTTGTGTCACCATAAGATCTGAGTTCCTTTCTTGAACCAGCCAGATCCCATAATGGATTCCAGAGTTATGGCCCCTGAAAGGGCCAAAATTTGCTATTTTGACCTTGTCTGCACAATAGCAGCTTCATTTATGATTTGATTTTTACCAGACTTGCACAAAACTTGTATCACCACAAGATCTTAGTTCCTTTCTTGAACTGGCCAGATTCCATCATGGGTTCCAGAGTTATGGCCCCTTAAAGGTCCAAAATTGGCTATTTTGGCTTTTGCAGCCATATAGGGACTTCGTTTATGGTTTTATTAGCTCGACTATTCAAAGAATAGTCTAGCTATTCTACTCACCCTGGCGTCGGCATCGGCGTCACACCTTAGTTAAGTTTTTGCATGCAAGTACATACAGCAATCAATTAAAGGCATATAGCTTTGAAACTTATTTTTTCTTTTTCTAGGTCAATTACCAACCTCTCTGAGTCAAGTCCCATAAATCTGACATGTATTTTGAGCAAAATCATGCCCCCTTTTGGACTTAGAAAATTTTGGTTAAAGTTTTACATGCAAGTTACTATCTCCAAAACTAATGCAGATATTGATTTGAAACTTCACATGTGTCTTTGGGGTTATAAAACTAGTTGATAGCAGCAAGTCCCATAACTCTGACTTTCATTTTGGCCAAATTATGCCCCCTTTTGGACTTAGAAAATTCTGGTTAAAGTTTTGCGTGCAAGTACATGCAGCTATTTCTATAAGGCATATAGATTTGAAACTTACTTTTTCTTTTTCTAGATCAATTAACAACCTCACTGGGTCAAGACCCATAACTCTGACATGTATTTTGAGCAAATTATGCCCCCTTTTAGACTTAGAAAATTTTGGTTAAAGTTTTACATGCAAGTGACTATCTCCAAAACTAATGCAGATATTGATTTGAAACTTCACATTTGTCTTCCGGGTTATAAAAAAAGTTGATAGCAGCAAGTCCCATAACTCTGACCTTCATTTTGGCCAAATTATGCCCCTTTTAGACGTAGAAAATTCTGGTTAAAGTTTTGCGTGCAAGTACATACAGCTATTTCTAAAAAGCATTAGATTTGAAACTTATTTTTTCTTTTCCTAGATCAATTACCAACCTCACTGGGTCAAGTCCCATAACTCTGACATGTTTTTTGAGCAAATTATGCCCCCTTTTAGACTTAGAAAATTTTGGTTAAAGTTTTACATGCAAGTTATTATCTCCAAAACTAATGCAGATATTGAATTGAAACTTCACATGTGTTTTCGGGGTTATAAAACTAGTTGTTAGCAGCAAGTCCCGTAACTCTGACCTTCATTTTGGCCAAATTATGCCCCCTTTTGGACTTAGCAAATTCTGGTTAAAGTTTTGCGTGCAAGTACATACAGCTATTTCTAAAAGGCATATAGATTTGAAACTTTTTTTTTCTTTTTCTAGATCAATTACTAACCTCACTGGATGAAGTCCCATAACTCTGGCATGTATTTTGGGCAAATTATGCCCCCTTTTGGACTTTGAAAATTCTGGTTAAAGTTTTACATGCAAGTTTCTATCTCCAAAACTAATGCAGATATTGAATTGAAACTTCACATGTGCCTTCGAGGTTATAAAACTAGTTAAGAGCAGCAAGTCCCATAACTGATATGCATTTTGGTCAAATTATTCCCCCTTTTAAACTGAAAACTCTTGATATTTAACCTTTTTGGGTAATATTTTCCTGCTTCTCGGACAATATTTCAAATAGTCGAGCTTGGCTGTCTTACGGACAGCTCTTGTTTGATATAAACTTCCAAAATATCTTCAACAACAATAAATCTTTGATTCCATGACAAATCAGATCCATTCGTAGGTTCCAGAGTTATTTTATATCTGATTACCTCCCCTGATTGTAATCAAAATGGGTTTATATCAGTAAGTCCTTATAGGACTTATTTGAAATTTCATTATTGTCATTAATTGGACTGAGCCAATGAGGGTAGATAACTATGGACTGATTTTATGTCAAATTACCTCCCTTTATTTCAAATTAAAATGGGTATATCTCCGTAACTAATGAAGATACTGATCTGAAATTTCATTTATGTCAACAGATTTATTTGGCAGATCCTTCTTTTGTTCACTTACAATATTTATTTTTTTTATTACTTCCCTTTTACGTTACTATAAATAGCTTATTTTTAGTAACTTTTTTATTATTGGCCATAGGGAAAAACCGAGACCACTTTTCTGTTGTACAACATGGATGGCACCTCCAATTTTTAGGTGTATTTTGACATATCTGTACCTTGTAAGAATTTTTTTTTCTTTTTTGTTAAATTTCTTCCCTTTGTTGCTCCTGTTCTTTGGATTTAGATATTTTTTCTGAGGACCTTCTTGTCCTCAAGTGCAATGATAACAGGTGAGCGATATAGGGCCATCATGGCCCTCGTGTTTTGTACTAACAATAATTTTTTTTTGAATTACTTCCCTTTTATGGTACTATAAATAGCTTATTTTGAAACTTTTTTATTATTGGCCGTAGGGAAAAACCGAGACCACTTTTCTGTGGTACAACATGGATGGTACCTCCAATTTTAAGGTGTATTTTTACATACCTGTACCTGATAAGGATTTTTTTGTAGACTTTGAAATTTTTTTTGTGGACTTAAATTTTTTTTTTGAAGTTTACTTTTGTTGTTCCAGTCCTTTGGGGCTTCAACAGTCAAGTTCTCCCATCCTATGATGTAAGCCTTTGGGCGTATATTGCCCCACTTGGCGGCGCTCTTGTAATCATGATACATTAGTCTGGCGAAACGTGTATCATATCATAGGCCTGTTTCACAACACAGAAATGATACAGTGAAAAGTAAAACTATTGAATGAAAACTTTCATACTGTCAGTGATAAAGATAGTAAGTAAACAAATATATCATTTATAACAGTTCTATAAAATTAAAGCAAAATTTCAAGTACTTTCCAAGTGTAGGAACATTGGTTTTTATACGCCCGAAGGGATGTATTATGTTATGGTCTCGGTGTCCGTCCGTACGTCCGTTAGCAATTTCGTGTCCGCTCTGTAACTCTCGAACCCCTTGAAGGATTTCAAGGAAACTTGACACAAATGTTCACCACACAGAGATGACGTGCAGAGCACATGTTTTGGATGTCTCATTTCAAGGTCAAGGTCACACTTAGGGGTCAAAAGTCATATGAGTGTGTTTCGTGTCCGCTCTGTAACTCTTGAACTGCTTGAAGGATTTCAAAGAAACTTGGCACAAATGTTCACCACACTGAGGCGACGTGCAGAGCGCAAGTTTTGAATGACTCGCTTCAAGGTAAAGGGTCACACTTAGGGGTCAAAGGTCATATATGACTTTGCTTTGTGTATATTGCTATGCATTGCAGTGCTCTTATTTTTATTTCCCAGATCCTTTTTTGTTCTCTTACAAAAAAATTTTTTGAATTACTTCCCTTTTTTTGTAACTATAAATAGCTTATTTTGAAACTTTTTTATGATTGGCAGTAGGGAAAAACCGAGACCACTTTTCTGTGGTACAACATGGACGGTACATCCAATTTTTAGATGTATTTTGACATAACTTTACCTGGTAAGAATTTTTTTTTGGACTTAGAATTTTTGTTTTTGGAATTTTTTCTTTTTGTTGTTCCTGTCCTTTGGGCTTCAACAGTCAAGTTCTTGAAATTTTACTCCTATCCTCTGATGTAACCCTTCGGGCGTATATTGCCCCGCTTGGCGGCGCTCGTTTTTTTCCTCATTTTGTCACATGAATGCTTACATATATGATACTCAATTTGTATTGCAATGTGTACCATATCTTTGCATCATTCTGTATCCTGTAATGTATTGATTTGAGTAGCATATCTTTACACCCCTAGTAGACAGTATAGGTTGGTATACAGGTTTTAGTCTTGTGGCATTGCAGTATATGAAGTTCTTAAAAAAAAATCTTATAACCAAATTTCATTTATTAGCTCATCTGATTTTTTGAAAAAAAATGATGAGTTATTGTCATCACTTGAGCGGTTGTCGGCGTCGGCGTCGGCGTCTGCATCGGCGTTGCCTGGTTAAGTTTTATGTTTAGGTCAGCTTTTCTCCTAAACTATCAAAGCTATTGCTTTGAAACTTGGAATACTTGTTCACCATCATAAGCTGACCCTGTATAGCAAGAAACATAACTCCATCTTGCTTTTTGCAAGATTTATGACCCCTTTTGTACTTAAAAAATATCAGATTTCTTGGTTAAGTTTTATGTTTAGGTCAACTTTTCTCCTAAACTATCAAAGCTATTGCTTTGAAACTTGGAATACTTGTTCACCATCATAAGCAGACCCTGTACATCAAGAAACATAACTCCATCTTGCTTTTTGCAAGATTTATTGCCCCTTTTGGACTTAGAAAATCAGTTTTCTTGGTTAAGTTTTATGTTTAGGTCAGCTTTTATCCTAAACTATCAAAGCTATTGCTTTAAAACTTGCAACACTTGTTCACCATCATAAGTTAACCCTGTATAGCAAGAAACATAACTCCATCCTGCTTTTTGCAAGATTTATGGCCCCTTTTGGACTTAGAAAATATCAGATTTCTTGGTTAAGTTTTATGTTTAGGTCAACTTTTTCTCTTAAACTATCAAAGCTATTGCTTTGAAACTTGCAACACTTGTTCACCATCATAAGCTGACCCTGTACAGCAAGCAACATAACTCCATCCTGCTTTTTGCAATAATTATTGCCCCTTTTGGATTTAGAAAATCATTTTCTTGGTTGAGTATTATGTTTAAGTCAACTTTTCTCATTAACTATCAAAGCTATTGCTTTAAAACTTGCAACAGTTTTTCACCATCATAAGTGGACACTGTACATCAAGAAACATAACTCTGTCCTGCTTTTTGCAAGAATGATGGCCCTTTTTAGACTTAGAAAATCATGGGTAGGACAATATTATTTATTACACAAAAAAAATCAGATGAGCGTCAGCACCCGCAAGGCGGTGCTCTTGTTAAACTTTACTATCAGCCTTTTGTTACTGAGTTATACCAGAACTTGTAAATTTAAATTTGGAAATGCCTTTGTGATATTACAGATCATAAATCAATAGCCTGCCTCTTAAATTTTGAAGATTGTTAAAGTTTCTGTTTTGTATAAAACATTTAGATTATGATTTTGAACGTCCGCGGGTATTCAAAAGAATTCCAACCACTTCATACCTGCCAACAACGGGAACGGAGGGTAACCGTGTATACATGGAGGTAAAGGATGATATAGACTATAATAAACAGGTACATATACATTTCCTATCAATTCATAGCTTTACATATGTTGGTGTGGCACTTAAAAATGATGTGACCTACCCATGAAATATATTATTTTCATATTACCTCCCTTTTATATGAAGTATAAGAAATATTTCATACACAGGAAAACCTGCTCATAAAAATGATCTCTTCATTTGTTGTTAAAATGATTATAACTGTTCAAATTTTCATTGGGTAGGTAATGAATAAAAAAAATTGACTGTCACATACAGTGTCGCTATTTCGGGAAGTTCTGAGTTCCTAGTACAAAAAGTGAAAGAAAATTATCATTAAAAACTGTTTCTCTTGTATATATTTTAAAAGGTACCTGTAAATATTATGTTTAAACCAGGAAAGTTAGTCACATTCTTTGTAATGAATAATTTAAAAATGTATGAAGTTTGTAAGGGTGATTGAGGGATTGACTTAAATTGGAAAAAAAATTGTGACAAATTTCAGTTTGAGAGTTTTGGGAAGACGTTGAAGGGTACCAGTTTGCTTAATGTGCCAATATCCGTTTTACGCGAACAACTTGAAGAAGAGGTATTCACAAGTTATCATCTTGTATTGTTATGTTGTCGAGATGTTTGAAGCAAGATTTAATGAAATTGTGTCCTTTTGAATTTTCTGCTCATTCATATGGGAACAAATTAATCAGACAAATAGTTTTTTAGCATTTTGACAAAAGAAAAATGTTTACATCTGTTTGATACATAGTTTAAGTTCTGGTGATGAAGTAAAGCAAAAGCAAAACACAATATACAGTTTGTTTGTTTTGGGTTTAATGCCATTCTTCAGCAGTCAGTTTTGTAATGGCGGGCAGTTAACCTAACCAGTGTTGTACCAGTACATACAGTCTGTATGCATGGGTATAATGCGCCAATGTCTCATTTCTCTTTTAGCCAATTTACATGTACGCAAGCCTAGTGCTGAAAAAGGTGACTTTGGTATGCAATTTAGAGGCATATTCTGTTAATTAGTCATTTGCTATGATGTAGAGATGAATGATTTATACCTTATGATAAAGAAATGTTTACTGTTGTAGAGAAGAAACATGTTAATAGCAGAGTCACAAAGAATAAGTGATGAAGTACGCAGGTATGTAACTACATGCTAAAGGCTTAGTAAACTATACTTTTTAGCTCACCTGTCACAAAGTGACAAGGTGAGCTTTTGTGATCGCGCGGTGTCCGTCCGTCCGTCCGTGCATCCGTTAACTTTTGCTTGTGACCACTCTGGAGGTCACATTTTTCATGGGATCTTTATGAAAGTTGGTCAGCATGTTCATCTTGATGATATCTAGGTCAAGTTCGAAACTGGGTCACGTGCCTTCAAAAACTAGGTCAGTAGGTCTAAAAATAGAAAAACCTTGTGACCTCTCTAGAGGCCATATATTTCACAAGATCTTCATGAAAATTGGTCAGAATGTTCACCTTGATGATATCTAGGTCAAGTTCGAAACTGGGTCACTTGCCAACAAAAAGTAGGTCAGTAGGTCTAAAAATAGAAAAACCTTGTGACCTCTCTAGAGGCCATATATTTCACAAGATCTTGATGAAAATTGGTCAGAACGTTCACCTTGATGATATCTAGGTCAAGTTCGAAACTGGGTCACGTGCTGACAAAAACTAGGTCAGTAGGTCAAATAATAGAAAAACCTTGTGACCTCTCTAAAGGCCATATTTTTCATGGGATCTGTATGAAAGTTGGTCTGAATGTTCATCTTGATGATATCTAGGTCAAGTTCGAAACTGGGTCACGTGCGGTCAAAAACTAGGTCAGTAGGTCTAAAAATAGAAAAACCTTGTGACCTCTCTAGAGGCCATATATTTCATGAGATCTTCATAAAAATTGGTCAGAATGTTCACCTTGATGATATCTAGGTCAAGTTCGAAAGTGGGTCACGTGCCTATAAAAACTAGGTCAGTAGGTCAAATAATAGAAAAACCTTGTGACCTCTCTAGAGGCCATATTTTTCATGGGATCTGTATGAAAGTTGGTCTGAATGTTCATCTTGATGATATCTAGGCCAAGTTCGAAAGTGGATCACGTGCCATCAAAAACTAGGTCAGTAGGTCAAATAATAGAAAAACCTTGTGACCTCTCTAAAGGCCATATTTTTCATGGGATCTGTATGAAAATTTGTCTGAATGTTTATCTTGTTGATATCTAGGTCAAGTTCAAAATAGGGTCATGTGCGGACAAAAACTAGGTCAGCAGGTCTAAAAATAGAAAAACCTTGTGACCTCTCTAGAGGCCATACTTATGAATGGATTTCCATTAAAATTGGTCAGAATGTTCACCTTGATGATATCTAGGTCAGTTTTGAAACTGGGTCACATGCCTTAAAAAACTAGGTCAGTAGGTCAAGTAATAAAAAAACCTTGTGACCTCTCTAGAGGCCATACTTTTCATGGGATCTGTATGAAAGTTGGTCTGAATGTTCATCTTGATGATATCTAGGTCAAGTTTGAAACTGGGTCAACTGCGGTCAAAAACTTGGTCAGTAGGTCTAAAATTATTTAAATCTTTTGACCACTCTAGAGGTCATATTTTCAATGGATCTTCATGAAAATTGATCTGAATGTTCACCTTGATGATATCTAGATCAGTTTCGAAACTGGGTCACGTGCGGTCAAAAACTAGGCCAGTAGGTATAAAAATAGAAAAACCTTGTGACCTCTCTAGAGGCCATATTTTTCATGAGATCTTCATGAAAATTAGTGAGAATGTTCACCTTGATGATATCTAGGTAAAGTTTAAAACAGGGTCACCTACCTTCGAAAACTACGTCAATAGATCAAATAATAGAAAAACCTTGTGACATTTGTAGAGACCATATTTTTCAATGGATCTTCATGAAAATTGGTCAGAATTTTTATCTTGATAATATCTAGGTCAAGTTCAAAACTGGGTCACATGAGCTCAAAAACTAGGTCACTATGTCAAATAATGACGTCATACTCAAAACTGGGTCATGTGGGAAGAGGTGAGCGATTCAGGACCATCATGGTCCTCTTGTTTCAATGAGGTTATATGTAAAAACCATTCTTATGTTCCAATGTAAACATTGTCACTTACTAGAATTTGTTTATCCAATACAGGTAAGATAATACCGTTTTCGCTCACTGACACTATTTTTAGATTTTCACAACCACTCACGGGATTAAGATTCCGTGATATATTATCTTGTATTGCTACACGATAAGAAATGCAACCTTAATGTTTACAGGCAGTTGGAAGAGGACCAGGGTTTCATGGATGATGATGAAGAGGAGGATAAGGAAAACCACGCCCCGTCCCTGGATGAACCCCAGGGTCCACAGAAAATGCTCTGGGTAGAGAAATACACACCTAATAGATACACAGATTTACTGAGTGAAGAGGTTAGTTATATGTGTGTCTTGTTCAGATCAACAGATCAAAGTTGTTGCAGTACACAAAGTTAATGCTGTGCTAGACCTTTCTGAAAAAGTTTAAACAGTTTTGTATCCCTGCAAACAAATTAGTTTGTGTTACATGTATTATTTACCAGAACTTTTGACTGTTAATATTTTTCTTCTCTGAGCAGTATTGTAAAGGTGTTAATAATTGTGAGAGATAGCGCTAGTTTTCAATATAATGTCTTGCTATAGAATGCAAGTTTACCATGTTAGTGACTTCATTTTCAATCCAGTCTGCAAAGCCTTTGTGAACAAAAATGTAGACATTGGCTTTTCACCACTGGTGGTATATCTGGAGAAATTAAAAGCTAACCCCAACCAATGAATTGTTAAAATAAAATGGATCTCAAGTTAATCATACCCACAGCTGTTACCAGCTGTTGATGAATAATGGTTAAAGTGAATAATATTATGCTCTTATTGATTTTTGTTTGACAGGAGTTTCATTAATTACTGAAGTAGATTGTGAAAGTTGCAAAGATGAGGGATGTGTAGGAGGTCCTCCCATTTAGGACTTTATTTACTTAAGGAAAAGTAGCTGGGGCCTCAGACCACTATATCAGGGGGAAATTCCCACCCACTGGCCCTTAACCTTTAGCCTGCTAGCAGCAAGTGATTTTGCCTTTGCGACCAGTGCAGACCAAGATCAGCCTACACATTCGTGCAGGCTGATCATGGTCTGTACTGTTTGCTATTCAGTCAGTAAATTTTCATTAAACACCCCTTTGAATAATAAATGGCACTGTCCAAATTGAATGATGGACCATTCCATTTTAGAAATTTAGCAGGCTAAGGGTTAATGAAACCACTGATTAGGAAATCATCTATGATAAATTTTCTATTGTGGAGCTGATAAAGTAAATGTAACATTTTAGAACATCAACCGTTCCTTGTTACACTGGCTGAAGATGTGGGACTATGTCGTGTTCGATAAAGAATTGCCCATCAAACCAAAGGAAAAGAAAAAGGAAGAAAATAAAAAATTCAAGAAGAAAAATCAACCTGAAGTCCTGGAGGAGTTAGATAAACATAGACGACCATTGCAGAAGGTAACTTTCAAGATTATTTCAAACCTGTTTGTAAAGACCAACCTTTAAAAATGAAGAAGAAAAAAGTGATCTTTTTTGACAGTTGGTCACTCAAAAGAGGTAAATTTACACTAGATATGGCTGAACAGGAAATGACCTTTATAAATAGGTTTTATAGTAGTGGCCTTTTTTAGCTCATCTGAGCAATGCTCAGGGTGAGCTATTGTGATCATGCTTTGTGCATCCGTCCGTCGTCAACAATTGTGTTTAAAAGACATCTCCTCCAAATCCACTGAAGGGATTTTGATGAAACTTGGCCATGATTGTTTCTTGGATGGTCCTCTTACCAAAGTTGTTCAAACGGTTCTGCTTGGTTGCACATAGGGGCTGCCAGAACTAAAAATAGAAAAATCTTCAAACAACATCTCCTACATGTAAACCAATGGTCCAATTTTGAAATAATTTCACACAAATGGTCCTTGTGACCCTCTGCCAAGACTGTTCAAATTGTACCAATTCGTCAGAAAACATGGCCGCCAGGGGGCATGGTCACTTTTCCCTATATGTATATAGTGGAAACTTTAAAAATGTTCTTGTGTGAAACTGCTAGCCTGATTTTAAAATAATTTTACACAAATGGTTCTTGTGTGACCTTGTACAAATATTGTTTGACTCGGGATTTTGACGAACCTCTGATGGATGAGAATGAGGTCTAGAGCTTTAATATTTAGCATATGATATAAGGGTTTGACTTTCTACCATACTTACCCTAAAGTAAAAAAAATGGCCACGCCCCTGTGTCTGACATGTACTTACTATAGGCTTTTATATAAGAAACTTTGAAAATCTTCTCTGAATCAATAATGGCTAGGGCCTTGATATTTGGCATGTGATTTGTACCGTAATTATTCAAATTATTGCCAAAGGTTCAACAATGTGTGTAAAATGTATATAATATAAGCTAACATAGAAGAAACCTAACTCTGAACTAATACAAACACACTTGAAGCCTTGTACACAGGTGAGCGCTTTAGAGTAAGTGACCCTCTTGTTTGTAGAAGTAGTCTTTATCACATGTTTGACTGTACTTTCATTGAAAGACTCGGCAGTTCTTACAAAAGCACCATTTTATTCAGGCATTCAGTACAACCATAGATTGATAAAACTGACATGCTTGAAAACTATACAATGCTAAAAATTTAAATAAAGAATAATGTTATGTGTAAACATTGCATGGATTACCTGTCCTGGTTCGGTGTTTCTGCATGTGTACTGTATGGCCTCTTTCTTTTTTTCAGGTAGCATTGCTGTGTGGTCCACCAGGGTTAGGAAAGACAACTCTTGCTCATATTATAGCTAGACATGCAGGTTATAATGTTGTGGAAATGAATGCTAGGTATGGTCACTGTGTTAACTCTTTTAAGAATTACAGTCCAGTTTGGTTTGTTCAAACTCAGATCTCTGAGACATACCCTTAGTCTGAAGTCATTGTCTTGTTCTGGCAGAATTTCTATATTACATGTTGTGCTACCTTGAATTACTCAAGAATCAATAGCTGGAACTCTTTTAACAGTACCATAGGCCATGACAAGTATGTAATCATGTAGACTGTTATTTGCCCAACCTTAATGAAAGGGTTAAAAACTTGATAATCAAATATCTAGCACCTTTTAAAACTCTGTTTGGCTGTTTTCTTCGGTGTATGTCTTTAACATCACATGAGAGTGTCAGCTAGTTAGATTATATTTTTGATATTCTTTCACAGCACTGTTTTATAAAATTTTGAGTTTTGAAACAAGTTTCTAGATGAAGTGATTTAACCTGAGTCCCAGGTTTCACCAGTAAATATCATTTAAAGCTGGATATTTTAACGTAATGCTTTTTAGCTCAACTATTCGAAGAATAAGTAGAGCTATCCTACTCACCACGGCATTGGTGTCAGCGTCACACCTTGGTTAAGTTTTTTGTACCAGTCCACTTTTTGACAAAGTCTTTTGAGATAAAGCTTTGAAACTTTCAACACTTGTTTACCATCACCATGGCCAGTTGTAGGCAAGAGCACATAACTCTATCGAGGATTTTGGCTGAATTATGGCCCCTTTTGACTTAGAAATTTTTTTATCATGGTTAAGTTTTTCGTACCAGTTCATATTTTGGCAAAGTCTTTTGAGATAAAGCTTTGAAACTTTCAACACTTGTTTAGCATCACCGTATCTAATTATAGGCAAGAGTACATAACTCCATCGAGGATTTTGGCTGAATTATGGCCCCTTTTGACTTTGAAATCTTGGATAAGTTTTTCGTACCAGTTCATATTTTGGCAAAGTCTTTTGAGATAAAGCTTTGAAACTTTCAAAACTTGTTTACCATCACCATGACCAGTTATAGGCAAGAGCACATAACTCCATCAAGGATTTTGGCTGAATTATGGCCCCTTTCTACTTAGAAATCTTGGTTAAGTTTTTCGTACCAGTTCATATTTTGTGTAAAGTGTTTGACATATGGCTTTGAAACTTTTATCACATATTCAGTATAATAGTCTATATCTGTAGGAAAGAATACATAACTCTATCATCTATTTTGGCTGAATTACGGCCCTTTTTGGACTTGGAAATCTGTTCTGTTTTCATACATGTCCATGTTTTGTCAAAACTATTTGACATATAGCTTTTAAACTTTGAACACTTGTTTATCATTATGATTTCAATCTGTAGGCAAGAGTACATAACTCTGACAACTATTTTGGCTGAATTATGGCCCTTTTTTGACTTTGAAATTGGTTCACACATTGCCATTTAGTGCAAGACTTATCGAAATCCACAAATACTGGATCATTGTTTGTCTAATCTATTTTTTTTCTTTTGTCTGAATATCTATGTTAATATTTTGACACCATTCTTCAATCAATTCTTCGAATAGTCGAGGCGCTGTCATCAGACAGCTCTTGTTTGACATGATCCTTAGCTCAGCTAGCCAGAAAAATTGATAACCACATGAGGGGATAAAAAAATTCCCTACAAGATTCTCAGTGATAGTATTTTGAGATGTTTCGCCTTTGCCACAGGCTTTGTCCCAAGTTTTAAATTGTGATACTGTTGTTATTATGTCTCCCACCACACAGTGGTGTGGGAGACATATTGATTTACTCCTGTCTGTGTATAAATGTGCATTAGTGTCTGTCTGTCACAAATCTTGTCCACACTCTAAGTCGATTATTTCTTATCCAATCTTCAAACAAAATGTGTTTGACCATAAGACCTCGGCCAAAATTGGCTTTTTTACTCTTCAAAGGTATATTTGTAGTGAGTAAACAGTATATAAAGACTGACTTACTATTTAGATGATTAGGCAGTAGTGGGAGACATACGCTTTTCTCAAAAGCAGCTCTAGTATTATTTTGCATTTCTTACTGCAGTGATGATAGAACTGCGGATGTGTTCAAAAATAAAATAGAATCATCAACCCAGATGAAAGCTGTTCTTGGAGCAGATCCCCGCCCAAACTGCCTTGTTATTGATGAAATTGATGGTGCCCCTCAGGTAACATTAAATTTTTAAGATTACTTTGAGGCCTACGTATTGGATTGTATATAGTGCAAGGTAGAAATATTGATTTGGATTTAGCTTTTTGTTTATGAAAAGCAAAAAAATAGGCAAGTCAAACTGCAGAGTGTGTTTATAAATATAGGTTGAATGATTTAATTTCATTAAAGTATTTCTTTAGTTCGCCAGTGAAAAAAGGATTGTCAGTGTTGGTGTTGGTTAAATTTTTTGCCTAGGTCCACAAGACAATACTGATACAGAATCATGTCACTTACTTCCCTGGAACAAACACATTACTGGACACAAGTTGGGTTTATTGACTGCCATTATTACATAGCTAAAATACTGTTGAAAATTTGCATTAAACTAAAAATCAAACATAGATGTATCAAGATAATAATTATGTCTCCCCCAGGAGACATATTGTTTTTGCCCTGTCCATCCCTCCGTTCTTCCGTCCTTCCATCCGTCCGTACGTCACACTTCATTTCCGAGCAATAACTGGAGAACCATTTGACCTAGAACCTTCAAGCTTCATAGGGTTGTAGGGCTGCTGGAGTAGAGGACCCCTATTGTTTTTGGGGTCACTCCGTCAAACGTCAAGGTCACAGGGGCCCGAACATTGAAAACCATTTCCGATCAATAACTAGAGAACCACTTGACCCAGAATGTTGAAACTTCATAGGATGATTGGTCATGAAGAGTAGATAACCCCTATTGATTTTGGGGTCACTCCATCAAAGGTCAAGGTCACAGGGGCCTGAACATGGAAAACCATTTCCAATCAATAACTAGAGAACCACTTGACCCAGAATGTTGAAACTTCATAGGATGATTGTACATGCGAAGTAGATGACCCCTAATGATTTTGGGGTCACTCTGTGAAAGGTCAAGGTCACAGGGGCCTGAACATTGAAAACCATTTCCGGTCAGTAACTTGAGAACCACTTGACCCAGAATGATGAAACTTCATAGGATGATTGGTCATGCAGAGTAGATGACCCCTAACGATTTTAGGGTCACTCTGTTAAAGGTCAAGGCCACAGGGGCCTGAACATGGAAAACAATTTCCAGTCAATAACTTGAGAACCTCTCGACCCAGAATGTTGAAACTTCATAGGATGATTGAACATGCAGAGTAGATGACCCCTATTGATTTTGGGGTCAGTCTATTAAAGGTCAAGGTCACAGTGGCCTGTTCATGTAAAATCATTTTTTGGAAATAACTTGAGAACCACTTGACCTACAATGTTGAAACTTCATAGGATGATTGGACATGCAGAGTAGATGACCCCTATTTATTTTGAGGTCACTTGATCAAAGGTCAAGGTCACAGAAGCCTGAACAGTGACTGGAGAACCACTAGGCCAAGAGTGTTGAAATTTAGCGGGATGATTGGACATGCAAAGTAGATGATCCCTATTGCAGCCAACCATCAGTGTCTCTTTGACTTTCGCTCCTGACCCCTATTGACTTCTTGCCTATAGGACTTTGCATTGGGGGAGACATGCGCTTTTTTACAAAAGCATTTTCTAGTTATGTATTTTATTTCAGGCTGCTATAAATGTATTACTGAATGTGATAAAAAAATCAGATACTCCAGAAGAGGGGAAGAAAAAGAAGAAAGAGGAAGGAGGAATATTACGGAGACCCATTATCTGTATCTGCAATGATCAGTAAGTGTGATAAGATACCTAAAACAGTCAACTTTTATTACGGTATGAATGTGCGGAAGAATTTATTTCACAATAATAAAATTTAAAAAAATAGGCCTGTTTATAGTTTTTAGCTCGACTTTTCGAAGAAAAAGAAGAGCTATTGCACTCGCCCCAGTGTCGGCGTCGCCGTTGGTTAAAGTTTTGATCAAGCCAAATATCTCTGTTACTATCAAAGCTATTGACTTGAAACTTAAAGTAGATATTTACTATCAAAGTCTACACCAGGAGAAACAATCCCCATAACTCTGATTTGAATTTTGACAGAATTATGCCCCTTTTTAACTTAGAATTTTTGGTTAAAGTTTTTGATAAAGTCAAATATCTCTGTTACTGTCAAAGCTATTGAGTTGAAACTTAAAATACTTATTTACCGTCAAAATTTACACCTGAAGAAACAATCCCCATAACTCTGCTTGAATTTTGACAGAATTATGCCCCTTTTTAACTTAGAATTTTTTGTTAAAATTTTTGATAAAGTCGAATATCTCTGTTACTATCAAAGCTTTTGACTTGAAACTTAATATACTTATTTACCATCAAAGTCTACACCAGGAGAAACAATCCCCATAATTCTGATTTGAATTTTGACAGAATTATGCCCCTTTTTGTGCCCCCACAATGAGTGGTGGGGGCATACAGATTTGGTCTTTTTGTGCGTCCATCCGTCCGTCCGTTTGAAAAAAGTTTGTGACGCGCCTAGCTCAAAAAGTATTTGATATAAATTGATTAAAACTTTCATGAATCTTTATCATGATATGAATTTGCACACCTCCTATTTTTCATCTGGCTCCGCCCCCTATTTCCAGAGTTATGGCCCCTGAAATAGTCAAAAATGCACATTTTCACCTTGTGACTGCCTAGCTCAAAAAATGTTTGATATAGATTGATGAAAGCTTGCATGAGTCTTAATCATGATATGAACTTGAGCACCTGCTATTTTTCGTCTGACTCCACCCCCTATTTCTAGAGTTATGGCCCCTGAAATAGTAAAAAAATGCACATTTTCACCTTGTGACGCGCCTAGCTCTAAAAGTATTTCATATAAATTGATGAAACCTTGCATGAGTCTTTATGATGATATGGAGTTGCGCACCTGCTATTTTTCGTCTGGCACTGCCCCCTATTTCCAGAGTTACAGCCCCTAAAATAGTCAAAAATGCACATTTTCACCTTGTGACGCGCCTTGTTCAAAAAGTATTTGATATAAATTGATGAAAATTTGCATGAGTCTTTATCATGATATAAATTTGTGCACCATCTATTTTTCGTCTGCCTCCAACCCCTATCTCTAAAGTTATGGCCCCTGAAATAGTCAAAAATGCACCTTTTCACCTAATGACATGCCTAGCTCAAAAAGTATTTGATGTAAATGATTTGTTGAGGTTATACCCCCTTAAGACTGCAAACATTTGAATTATTGCCCCTTATTTGTGACAAATGTACCAGTGGCCCTGGGGCCACACCCTGTGTCCTATAGACACATTCTAGTTAACTTAGAATTTTTTGTTAAAATTTTTGATAAAGTCAGAATATCTCTGTTACTATTAAAGCTTTTAACTTGAAACTCAAAATAGTTATTTATTGTCAAAGTCTACACCAGGAGACACAATTCCCATAACTCTGATTTGGTAATGTCAAATATCTTGTGTTACTATTAAAGCTTTTGACTTGAAACTCAAAATAGTTATTTTCTATCAAAGTCTACACCAGGAGACACATTTCCCATACCTCTGATTTGAATTTTGACAGAATTATGCCCCTTTTTAACTTAGAATTTTTTTATTTTTTTTAAATTTTGATAAAGTCAAATATCTCTGTTACTATTAAAGCTTTTGACTTGAAACTCAAAATAGTTATTTTCTATCAAAGTCTACACCAGGAGACACAATTCCTATAATTCTGATTTGAATTTTGACAGAATTATGTACCTTTTTAACTTGGAATTTTTTTTTACTGGCAAAGCTCTAATTCAGAGTCAAGCACTGAGAAAAGTTGAGCGCGCTGTCTACGGACAGCTCTTGTATTTCATCTGAACACTTCATAACATACACTTTGCAAACAAATGAACTGGAATGAAAAACAGGGCCTCTATGGCCGAGTTGTCAAGATCGCTGACTTCAAATTACATGTCCCGCAACTGTGGGTTCAAGCCTCACTTGGGGTGTTGAATTTTTTATGTGAGGGAGTCATCCAGCTGCTCTCAGAAGGTTGGTAGTTTTACCCCCTACCCCGCCCCAACCCATGATGATGAATTAATGCTCAAGAGGGGGTACACCTAGGGTATTCCTCCACCATCTATAGCTGGAAAGTCACCATATGATCTGTAATTGAGTTACTTTGATGTTAAACCCAACAACAAAAAAAGCAATGTGATTTTCAGTCTTGTTTTAATTTGAGCAAACTCATCATAGTTTCATACTTCCAATCAACATTTTTTCAAGTTTTAAAAGCTTGTTACTGGATGTGCTTAGCAGCATTGTGCTGTTTCGTATACATGAAATTTCGGTATTTGGGCCAAAACAACTATTCTTCAACAGGTCTTGGGGATATGAATTTGTTGATTGCAACTTTGGACATAAAATGACAGAGGATTTTACTTGTTTGTTGATTTCAAATTTCATAAAATGACTAAACCAGGAAATGCATGCAAAAATGAAGCTGCCACGAATATTAATGTTTATAAGTGTTTTACTACTAAAACTAAAATGGGATAAGTGAATATATATAATGAATTACAGATATGTACCAGCATTGAGACAGCTACGACAGAATTCTATGATCCTGAACTTCCCTCAGACTGAACCAACAAAGTTAGCAGGCAGATTATATGAGGTATTGTATAGCTAGCTAGCAGTCTGCACGAGACAATTTTACACTGAACTCGGTTTATGTTCACTGTGTTTAGTTTTACAAAGAAAGTTTGTTTGAACTCATTTGGCCTCCACCTCTAAATATGTTGGGAGTTGGAGAGTGCAGAATTAAGGATCATTAGTCAGGTTAACTGACTGTTTTTACATGTAACTGAAAAAGTGTTGAAAAAACAGTTTTTAGGCCAATGGAGCAAACTGCATGAGGCAACAGTATGAATAATGATACATAGAAATTTATTGATATAATGTATGATTTAGCTTCAGAAAGAAAAAAAACATAGTGGTAGATATTTTATGCAATAGTAGTGTTTTGAAAGTAATTATGTCTCCCCCAGGAGACATATTGTTTTTGCCTTGTCCGTCCTTCCGTCCGTCCGTCCGTACGTCACACTTCATTTCCGAGCAATAACTGAAGAACCATTTGACCTAGAACCTTCAAACTTCATAGGGTTGTAGGGCTGCTGGAGTAGACGACCCCTAATGTTGTCACTCCGTCAAAGGTGAAGGTCACAGGGGCCTGAACATTGAAAACCATTTCAGATCAATAACTAGAGAACCACTTGACCCAGAATGTTGAAACTTCATAGGATGATTGGTCATCATGAAGAGTAGACGACCCCTATTGATTTTGGGGTCACTCCGCCAAAGGTCAAGGTTACAGGGGCCTGAACATTGAAAACCATTTCCGATCAATAACTAGAGAACCACTTGACCCAGAATGTTGAAACTTCATAGGATGATTGTACATGAAGAGTAGATGACCCCTATTGATTTTGGGGTCACTCCATCAAAGGTCAAGGTCACAGGGGCCTGAACATTGAAAACCATTTCCGGTCAGTAACTTGAGAACCACTTGACCCAGAATGTTGAAACTTAATAGGATGATTGTCCATGCAGAGTAGATGACCCCTAACGATTTTGGGGTCACTCTGTGAAAGGTCAGGGTCACAGGGGCCTGAACATTGAAAACCATTTACGGTCAGTAACTTGAGAACCACTTGACCCAGAATGATGAAACTTCATAGGATGATTGGTCATGCCGAGTAGATGACCCCTAACGATTTTAGGGTCACTCTGTTAAAGTTCAAGGCCACAGGGGCCTGAACATGGAAAACCATTTCCAATCAATAATTTGAGAACCTCTCGACCGAGAATGTTGAAACTTCATAGGATGATTGTTCATGCAGAGTAAATGAACCCTATTGTTTTTGGGGTCACTCCGTTAAAGGTCAAGGTCACAGGGGCCTGAACATTGATAACCAGTTCTGATCAATAACTTGAGAACCACTTGACCCAGAATGTTGAAACTTCATAGGATGATTGAACATGCAGAGTAGATGACCCCTATTGATTTTGGGGTCAGTCTATTAAAGGACAAGATCACAGTGGCCTGTTCATGTAAAATCATTTTTTGGAAATAACTTGAGAACCACTTGACCTACAATGTTGAAACTTAATAGGATGATTGGACATGCAGAGTAGATGACCCCTATTTATTTTGAGGTCACTTGATCAAAGGTCAAGGTCACAGGAGCCTGAACAGTGACATGAGAACCACTAGGCCAGGAGTGTTGAAATTTAGCGGGATGACTGGACATGCCAAATAGATGATCCCTATTCCAGCTAACCATCAGTGTCTCTTTGACTTTCGCTCCTGACCCCTATTGACTTCTTGCCTATAGGACTTTGCATTGGGGGAGACATGCGCTTTTTTAGCTCACCTGTCACAAAGTGACAAGGTGAGCTTTTGTGATCATGCGGTGTCCGTCGTCCGTCCGTGCGTCCGTCCGTAAACTTTTGCTTTTGACCACTCTAGAGGTCACATTTTTCATGGGATCTTTATGAAAGTTGGTCAGAATGTTCATCTTGATGATATCTAGGTCAAGTTCGAAACTGGGTCACGTGCCTTCAAAAACTAGGTCAGAAGGTCTAAAAATAGAAAAACCTTGTGACCTCTCTAAAGGCCATATATTTCACAAGATCTTCATGAAAATTGGTCAGAATGTTCACCTTGATAATATCTAGGTCAAGTTATAAACTGGGTCACGTGCCATCAAAAACTAGGTCAGTAGGTCTAAAAATAGAAAAACCTTGTGACCTCTCTTGAGGCCATATATTTCACAAGATCTTCATGAAAATTGGTCAGAACGTTCACCTTGATGATATCTAGGTCAAGTTCGAAACTGGGTTACATGCCGTCAAAAACTAGGTCAGTAGGTCAAATAATAGAAAAACCTTGTGACCTCTCTAGAGGCCATATTTTTCATGG